>NC_064624.1:22607297-22699797 GCF_023898315.1 Schistocerca nitens | reverse complement strand
GTAGAAGAAGAATGGGTACCTTCGAGAGATGAAATAGTGAAGGCAACAGACGATCAAGAAGGTAAAAAGACAAGGGTTGCTAGAAATCCTTGGGTAACACGAATAAATGTTGAATTTAATTGATGAAAGGAGAAAATATAAAAACGCTGTAAATGAAACAGGCAAAAAGGAATACAAACGTCTCAAAAATGAGATCGACAGGAACTGCAAATTGGCTAAGCAGGGATGGCTAGAGGACAATTGTTAGGATGTAGAGGCATATCACTAGGGGTAAGATAGATACTGCCTACAGGAAAATTAAAGAGATCTTTGGAGAAACGAGAACCACTTGTATGAATATCAAAAGCTCAGGTGGAATCCCAGCAGAAAGGTGGAAGGAGTACATAGAGGATTTATACAAGGGCGATGTAGGCCTACTTGAGGACAATATTATGGAAATGGAAGAGGACATAGATGAAGATGAAGTGGGAGATACGATACTGCTTGAAGAGTTTGACAGACCACTGAAAGACCTAAGTCGAAACAAGGCCCCAGTAGTAGACAACATTCCATTAGAACTACTGATAGCTTTGGGCGAGCCAGCCCTGACAAAACTCTACCATCTGGTGAGCAAGATGTATGAGACAGGCGAAATACCCTCAGACTTCAAGAAGAATATAATAATTCCAATCCCAAAGAAAGCAGGTGCTGACAGATGTGAAAATTACCAAACAATCAGTTCAATAAGTCACGGATGCAAAATACTAACGCGAATTCTTTACAGACGAATGGAAAAACTGTTAAAAGCCAACCTTGAGGAAGATAAGTTTGGATTCCGTAGAAATATAGAAACACGTGAGGCAATACTGACCCTACGACTTATCTTAGAAGATAGATGCATGAAAGGCAAACCTACGTTATTAGCATTTGTAGACTTAGAGAAAGCTTTTTTCAATGTTGACTGGAATATTCTCTTTCAAATTCTGAAGGGGGCAGGCGTCAAATACAGGGAGTGACACGATATTTACAATTTATACAGCAACCAGATGGCAGTTATGAGAGTTGAGGGGCATGAAAGCGAAGCAGTGATTGGTAAGCGAGTGAGACAGGGTTGTAGCCTATCCCAGATGTTATTCAATCTGTATATTGAGCAGTCAGTGAAGGAAACAAAAGAAAAATTCGGAGTGGGAATTAAAATCCATGGAGAAGAAGTAAAAACTTTGAGGTTTGCCGACGACATTGTAATTGGGTGAGAGACAGCAAAGGACTTGGAAGAGCAGTTGAACGGAATGAACAGTGTCTTGAAAGGAGGGTATAAGATGAACATCAACAAAAGCAAAACAAGGATAATGCAATGTAGTCGAATTAAATCGGGCGATGTTGAGGGAATTAGTTTAGGAAATGAGACACTTAAAGTAGTAGACAAGTTTTGCTATTTTGGGAGAAAAATAACTGATGATGGTTGAAGTAGAGAGGATATAAAATGTAGACTGGCAAGGAAAGCGTTTCTGGAGAAGAGAAATTTGTTAACATCGAGTATAGATATGTGTCAGGAAGTCGTTTCTGAAAGTATGAGTATGGACTGTAGCCAATTTAGTATTGGAGGGCAGCGTGGAGGGTAAAAATCGTAGAAGGAGACGAAGAGATGAAAACACTAAGCAAATTCAGAAGGATGTAGGTTACAGTAGGTACTGGGAGATGAAGAAGCTTGCACATGGCACAGGATAGAGTAGCATGGAGAGCTGTATCAAACCAGTCTCTGGACTGAAGACCACAACAACAACAACACACACACACACACACACACACACACACACACACATACACACACACACACACACACACACATATATATATATATATATATATATATATATATACTGCTGGCCACCGTAAATGCAACACCCTGAAGGAAGCATTCGAATCAAGTGAAATTTACACCATGGGTTTGCAGCGATGAGATATGCAACTGATTAGAATTTCAGCGCAGACGCACATCAGGCGCGCCTGTGGCGCCACCTCATAGCGCCATTTAAGGCTTGGCGATTTCGGCGAGTGTACGTTCGGCACGTGTGTGGTTGTTTCACAAGACGATCAGTTATGCCTCGTAGACAACAGCGAACATCGTTTGATCAAGTATCTGAGTTCGACAGAGGAAGGATAGTGGCTTACCGAGATTGTGGATTATCATACAGAGAAATCGCTAGTCGTGTTGAACGAAACCAAACAACTGTAATGCGGATATGTGACCGTTGGATGCAGGAGGGTACGACGGACCAACGTGGTCGATCGCATTCACCTCGGTGCACCACTGCACGTGCTGATAGGCAAATTGTGCGCATGGCAGTGACGGATCGCTCAGTGACATCCCGAACCATAGCACAGCACATTGCGTCTGTAACGCATCATCCAGTGTCTGCGCGTATCGACGCTGTTTACAGCAGAGTGGTCTGTCAGCAAGACGTCCATTGCTTCGTCTACCATTGACGCAGAACCACAGACGTCTCGTCTCCGTCGCCAATGGTGTGGCTTATATCTCCGTCGCCAATGGTGTGATGACAGACGGATGTGGACGGCAGAATGGAATGACGTTGTCTTTACTGATGAGGCACGCTTCTGTCTGCAGCACCACGACGGTCGGATTCGAGTGTGGAGACACCGTGGAGAGAGGATGCTGGACAGCTGCATTATGCACCGCCACACTGGTCTTGCACCGGGTATTATGGTATGGGGCGGTATTGGATATTACTCTCGCACGCCTCTAGTACGCATTGCCGGCACTTTAAATAGCCGGCACTACATATCCGAGGTGCTGGAGCCAGTTGTCCTTCCTTACCTTCAGGGCTCGGCCACAGCCATATTTCAACAGGATAATGCACGACCACACGTGGCACGCATTGTCCAAAGGTTCTTCGTCAATAACCAGATTGAATTGCTTCCCTGGCCGGCTCGCTCTCCGGATCTTTCGCCGATAGAAAACATGTGGTCCATGGTTGCTCAACGAGTGACCCAGATTACATCCCCAGCTGCCACACCAGATGATCTTTGGCAACGTGTGGAAGCTGCTTGGGCTGCTGTACCCCAGGAACACATCCAACGTCTCTTTGACTCAATGCCGAGACGTGTGGCAGCGGTGATCTCCAACAATGGCGGCTACTCTGGCTACTGATTCTGGCAGGAACCACATGTCACAGACGTCTGTAAACGTAATCATTTGATACTTGGTCAACATGTTATCTACAAAATAAATTTTGTTGTGCTACCTCTTGTCTTTCTTGATGTTGCATTTACGGTGGCCAGCAGTGTATATATCTATATATATATATAAAGACCCACTTCAAGTACTACATAAGATAGAGGCATGAGTTATGAAGGAGAATGCAAGCCAAATTTGAGTTAATTGTGCAGCTTGTTTGGGAAAAGTCAGAGTAGCAAGTACTCTGATAAATTTATGAGTAGTAGGATCGTAGGACTTGAAAAATGTAGGTGGACATAGTATCTACTAACAGGTGGAGTATAGATAGACATAGTATCTACTAAGAGTGCGTTTATATCTAAAGATAGTGTCTATTAAGAGTGTAGGAGTTGAAAAGTAGAGGAGGACTCTAGAGGATTGGATGAAGTATCAACAATGATATGTGAAGTGTATAACAGATTTATATTTTTCCAGGGAGTATTTAATTATAGAGTATATAAGCATTTGCTAAGGATATAGGGCAGGCATACCTACATAAAGATAGGACGACCTGTGGCCTGAAGAATAGGGGTGTTTTAAAAAGGGGCGTACCTACCAGAACGGAAGGAGGAAGTGCACTCATAGGGTTAGCCCACATGTGAGGTATAGGTACTGATGCTAGGGAAGTCACAACATTTAATAGGAATTATTCTGATAAGTTTGAATTCTATGCACTTCTCGCATTATTATGTTTTATGTGAGTTTACAAGTGCCTTGAGTTCATCCAGACTACAAACTACTCTAAATAATGAAACTAGTACATGCTAAAGAAAAAGTAGTACAAAGAATTAGAATAAAGTATGAAATACTCAAGTGTCCATGACACCTGGAGGTTACGATTGGAAATCAGAAATGTTGTCCGCAAGATTCCTAGATATGAAAGAATTGGCTCCAACATTAGGTGTAATGCTCAAGTTGTTATTATCAAAATAGAATGAGGAAAAAAGAAGAGCTAAGTATTAAGTAAAAGGCTATCCTCAATTATTAAAAGAAATATAATGTCTACTGGTTAAAATGTCAACTAGAATTACGTGGGATATTAAAGTACATAGTGATTAAGTATAAAATATCGCGTGTTCGAGCTGAGGGGAGGGATATGTATTGCTTCGAGAATTTCGGTGTAAATTGTAGAAACACTCAGCCTTTCACAGTCTCGTACACCCGATATTTTAGATGTGAGTGAGAGAAAGGAACCTTATTTACTGCGCACCACCTGTGTGTGCAGGTTTGAAGTTCATCGTAAGAAGACTGTAGACGCGGCAGTCGAACGGGAAACTCAAAAATTGTCAGCCGTGATGAAGGAACAAGGAGCAATAATGTGTTACTCTGTGCTGTTTTAGTGACTATGATTATTGTAAAAGAAAAATGAACAACTGAATTTAGACTTTCAAGTAACTTCATGTATTGGACTTGAGAGAAACAAGACGTGTTCATAAGTGCTGGTGTTTATTAAGCCAACTACATTGTAAATGTATTCTAATCAGATCTGACACTATGCAAGTCAGTTGACCTGCACGAGTTAAAATATTGATGTCGAAAAATAGTGAATTTGTTCTTTGTGGAAAGTGAAATAGACCATGACTGAATCAAAAGTATTCTGCGAGTACCTAATTATTTCAAGAGTAGAGAGTGAGTTTGATAAATTCCTATAACCAGCATTATTCATCGAGGAAGAAGAAGCTTTCAGACATCGATGTAGCTGGCTATCCAGAGAAGAAGATAGGCTTTGCAAGTCACCTGATGTGGACGCAGTGAGAATTTTGAATTCAATCTGACTTCACATCGCTTCTTGTTGTCAAAAGTGTTAGAAGTGGTAGTATGAGGACACTTTTGATGCCAATTGATATCAAATTAATTATTCAAATTAATTAAATTGATCAACTAATTACCTTCATTCCCTGATGACATCATGGGTTTTCCATAGCTAGTGTGTGTCCCCTTCCCCCAACAACCTTCTGGGAAATCCCTGCTCCTCCCCTTCCTTCACCTAGAAAAAACAGTGAAAATTCAAATTTTGATGGGAGATTTAAAATTTCGAAGTAAATTCGAATTTGGCAGTAAATTCAAATGCTAATTACAATGTATTACAGAGGACATAATAATAATTAATAATAACATATTCTTTATAGAAATTTAATTTGCATATCATTTTGGAATACTAACACAGTCTAATTAAGACTTCACAATCCAAGATGGCTGACCTAGATCATTGGTGCAGTCTAATGTCCCTATTCCTATTGGTTGGAAATTCAAACATTGGCAAGCAAAATCCAATTTTTTTCTTCTGGCTTTGCCACTGATCTAGCTCAAGACAATAGCTCTATCCAGTTTCGTGAATAATTGCAGGATGTCGGAAGATATTTTCGCTGTTAACCCAGCACCAGAGAGTTGCTCCAGCCATTCTAGCCAATAGCCCTATATGGGAAGGGTGGGTAACAATGATAGGATAGCAACCTATCACAGTAGCCTCCTGCCAATCTACATGCGAATACATGCTGGTCGAAACATAAGGATGGGTAATAACATTAGAACAGCGACATAATATTAGAACAGCGACCCACTGTCCCAGTGAGCATATATATATATATATATTTCAATTCCCCATCTGGGTTGGCTGGAAGCAGCATATGCACTGCTCTTCAGCCAAGAGACATAGAATATACAATAGAAGACACTTGAATGTAACATTGTAACATAAAGGAGAAAATAGGGTGTGCATGGATATAAAAAAGGGGAGAACATTATGGAACATATAGACAAAAATGGGGCGACTGTAAAATGGAGGTAAAAACCTTAAAAAAGTAGTGCACACAAAACCACACACTGGGACAATTAAAAGAACACAAGGCGAAATGTGACTGGAGCTTAAAGGTATCTACAGATTGTGTAGCACATAACAATCAATGACAGTAACACTATGTACAAGTCCAACACACAATTAAAATCACAGCTCTTGAAGCACAGGAGAACAGCACCAAACACAACACTGATGTAGCACACTGATGACGATGAGAAAAACGGAGGATACCCCAGGTAAACGGAGGTGAGGGAGAAGGAAAGCAGGGAGGGAGGGAAAAGGGGGGAGATGGGCGGGGGGCATGCCATAGAGGGCCAGGAAGGGAAGGGTGTGGGAGGTAAGAGTTGAGGATGGGGTGTAGGGACTCAGGCGGAAGGAGGAAAATCCGCTTTGGGAGAAGGAGGGGAGAGGAAAAGGGGAGCACTGGGGAGGGGGGAACAAAGCCACGTTACAGTTGGAAAGAAGGGTATATGTCACAGCGAATTTCAACATCTGGGAGGGGGATGTGCTGGAAATTTCCCTCATGAGGGGATGTAGGGTGTGGAGGTGGAGAAAGGGAGGGATACATTGATATAGACCTGTCAATTGGTGGGTGGTGGAGAGGAAAGAGGAGAGCAGAGGGTGGGAAGATCAAGCGCGCAGACAGTGTAAAGGATGCAGAGATGTTAGAGGAAAAGAAGGAGGTAGGGGAAGGGGATGAGGTCGTACAGGAGGCGTGTGGGTGAAGGAAGGCAGATATAGAAGGCAAGACGGAGTGCAAGGCGTTCGAGGATTTGGAGGGCCTTGTAAAAGTGGGTGGGTACAGAGATCCAGGAAATGCTGGCATAACAGATGATAGGACAGATGAGAGATTTGTAGGTGTGGAGGATGGTGAAAGGAGGAAATCCCCATGTCCGACCAGACAGGAGTTTCAGGAGGTGGATTTGGAAATGGGCTTTCTGCTGGATGGTCAGGAGGTGAGGGGTCAAGGTGAGGTGATGGTCAAGAATAAGGCCAAGGTATCTCAGGGTGGGGGTGAGCTGGATGGGATGACCACAAAGGGTGAGATAAAAATCGTGGAGATGGAAGGAGTGTTTGGTGGAGCAAATGATGATTGCCTGGGTTTTGGAGGGACTGAGATGAAGGAACCTCTGATTACAGCAACTGGTGAACTAGTCAAGGTGGGTTTGGAGGGTGCATTGGGACCGTTGAAGGGTAGGATGGAGAGCCAGGAAGGTGATGTCATCAGCATATTGGAGAAGGTGGACAGGTGGGGGTGGCTTGGGCATATCAGCCATGTGCAAGAGACAGAGCAGAGGGGAGAGGACAGAGCCCTGGGGGACGCCTGCAGTGGGTAAAAGAGACAGGAGTTGGTGTTGTGGAGGATGACATAGGAAGGACGTCGCAAGAGGAAGGAAGCGACCAGACGGACAAAACTGATAGGTGGGGCGTAGTTTTGGACTTTAAAGAGGAGACCGTGATGGCATACGTGGTCATAGGCATTGTGGAGGTCGAGGGGAACAAAAATGGCGGAGTGGCGGGAGTTAAGGTGGAGGGAGAGAAGGTGAACGAGGTTAAGGAGTTGGTCTTTGGCAGAGAAAGAGGGTCAGAAGTCACACTGGATAAGGGCGAAGAAGTCAGGAACGAAAAGGGGCTTTGTCTAAGGTCGCGGTAGGTGACACAGTCGTGACCGAACAGAGACTAAATTTAATGTCTTGTTGCTGTGATTGGAGTGTTGATTTCAGAGGGGGGAAAACTGCCCCAAGTACCAGAGACTAGGAGCAAGTGGGGATCATCAGGGATGGCGAGACCTCGGAAAGGTGGAAAGTGAAGTGGTTGGCCTTACTGAGGTTGTCGGGAAGGGGGCGTTCGTTATGGAGAAGGGGGTAATGGGGTGCAGAATGGGAAACAGTAAGGTGATGGAAGGTGGACCAGTACTTGGAGGAGTTGATAGGGAGGCTGGCGTTGAATCGTGTACATGTCTGGCTCCAATCTTGGCGTTTCTTTGCTGTAATAAGGTTTTGTACATGAGCCTAAAAATCACTGCGTGTATATAAAGGACTCCTGTGGCGACATCATTTAACCCATTTACGAGTCGCAAATCTTCTCTTAGCCAACAGAAACAAGGGAAATACATTGTACAAAATTGTTATGACTGTAATGCTCATTACCTTGTAAGGTTCCAGGGTTTTGTTGTTCTTGCTTGCTTATTCTAGAATTGAGAACAGTGTGTGAGGTGATATGACAAGCTTAATGTCGCATTATTTCTCACCACATTACAGCTTTTCACACAGTTTTCAGCTCGCCAACATAAATACAGCGCAATGGATAACACATATTGCCAACATCAAAAAGTGAATTATGTTTACACACAACAACGTTAAATATTAACTCTCTGGAAGAACATTAATTTTAAGTTCAATATTATGAGGGTTTACTTGGAAGTTTCTTTACATTAATCCTAACCACAATAATATGAAAGTTTCATTGGACGTTTCTTTACAAAATTGCTCCTACACATACTTTATGGTGTTGGTGAGCACTACGAAAATCCTCCGATTCCGGTTCACAGTTCGGAACTATTTAGGATGACAAGCAAGTCTACGGTGGATAGTAAGTCAAGTGACAAATTTGAGCGCAAGATTACCCAAGGCCGCTCGAGTTTACAGTGGGCGCAAGATGGTAAACCAACAAAGTTTACACCTCTGTACGGGGTATTTACCTTAAGCTGCGACGTGCTGCTGTCTGCATGGCCTCTCTCTCCCACTGAAATTCCTACAAAACTAATCTGGCCTTTGTTGAACTTTACAGGAGAAACTTTCCCTATGTTTCTCGTTATGCGAGAAAACATGTACTCAGCCCTAGTCTTATTATGTGGCGATATACACGCGCATGGTTGGAGCAGCGTGCATATTATAGTGCGCTCTCAGTTCTTGCAAGAACACTTAACTATTTTGGCTGGTTCGTTTTTCCACAGTTGGAGCTTAACGTTGCTACAGCAAATTTTAGCTGGAGTGCAGCCGCTGTGAACGCAGTGTCCACACCAATTTCTTCTCTCCATCGTATGGAGTGTTAAGCACTCCGTTCTGTGCTTGACACCAGTTCAGAGAAGAGCCCTACTCCAAAATTTCTCTGTTGTGTTACTCGTGGCAGAACTGCCTCCCTCCACTTGGGTTCCTTTTTCACGTCACGGCTTTTTTCGACCAACAGGAGCGTTCCTCTCATTTTGTAGAAACACCCTCTACCAATCGCTACGTCCCTTCTATCAACCTGCGTCGAAACTTCAGTAGTTTTCTCCTTCCTAGTGAGTTTCCACCAGTCGCACGTTTTGTGCCCGTTCCAGACGCCTAAAGTACATTGACCTTCCAATGTGTCGCACTTGCTGGACGAATATGCTTTTGTTCGTATCCTGTTGGAATTTCGAAGCTTCTTCTCTGCTCTTGTACCGATGCCCTTGGTACAGGCGGCCCTCCAGCTTGAATCACCTGGCCCGGGGTCGCTGTCCTCCTTTCTGCCACCCCCTTAAAGTGGTTGCCGGCGTAACTCCCACAGCACGGCTTCGCTACGCCGTTGTGGAACTAGCTTTTCAAAACTAAAAGCGACCCGACTCGCGTTCCCTGTTCTACCTTCCGCTCAAAGACATGCATTGTATAGGAATGATGTGTTAATTACCGTTGACTGACTGTCATTCCTTTTTGCAGTACATATTGATAGGCAAATGTTCTCATAACTGTTGATTTACGTTAGGTGTCATCTTCACCTTCTCATTGCGATTTGTAAAGGTCTCACGTAAGGTGCGAATCTGACCATTTATTCTGCCACCTTACAAACTTATTGGAACATAGCATCTCAAGACGAAAACGAAAACTGACGGGTCACCTCCAGTGCAGTTCAGCGCTATCTACCGTGCATATTGTGTAACTGAATAGTTGACCTCTTGGGCCTTAAGCCACGTCTTCCTATCCCTGACGCCTGGTGACCATTCCTATCACTGCTGTGACACAATGCAAGACAAGCGTGTGTGACTAACTGACGTAGACTCCTTAGTTTAAAAAAAAAAATCCACTTTACCCAGTCTCAAATGGGGATATTGTTGTGTCAATACACCTTGAATTTCTTATGTGAATTGTAGATAGAAACTGGACCATACACATGTTTTCAAATCGCTTATTTGTTGCGAAAATCCTGTACAACATTATGGCATAGGTTACGTTTCCTCTAAGCATTTTCTACCCAGGTAGAAAAATATGTTATTACCAGCTTAATATCTTCCATGTCCACCACCAGAGTACTAGAACATTAAGTTCACTGTTGGTTCATGACAGGGTGATAAGAGTATGCCCTACCTCTGTCACAGGATGCCTCCCCACTTTCGAACTGTCTTAAAGTAACCACATGACAGCGTTACCTATGACGTCTCTCAAGACAGCAGCACAAAGGAGTTGTAAATATCAGATTTGTACTACTATCACTTTACAAATTAGGTAATATGGCTGATTTTCATCTGATTAGCATCTCTCCCTGTGTAGGTGGGATATTGAAATTCCTTTAAAATGTCTCGTTGCAACACAAAAAACCCCTCATTACAACTTCAACTCTCGAATGAGATCTGTGGTACTCTCTCCTCACACTCACCATCCGCGCGGCAGTCATTGATATCAAATTGATGGACTAATTAATTCAAATGATGATGAGAGTGCCTTTGCATGGTGAGTAATTTCTTTTTCTTGCAGTCGGGGAACCGTTACAGAAGCTTCTGTGACTTCTTGGAGGCTCCCCACAACCTAGGTAGTCATTTCCACTGATACCAAAATGCATGCTAACCGCCGTAAAATACCTGAAGACATCCAACATTATTGTTTTCTGACTCTAAATTGCCTCGTCACGCTTGTGGAAGTAAGTCACTTCGAATTCTGGTATACTGATTCCGAACTAATCCTGCTAAGACCTGGGGAGAGTAGGATGTTTCACTCTCCATTCCACCTCTGAGTCGCCCCCCCAGCACCCCCCCCCCCCCCCCGTCCTGCCACTGGGTCGCACGTGAACAGCTGCCAATGCCATCATCCGGTTGCGAACCTCTGACCTTGTGTCAGGGCACTACCCCTCCCATCCAACAACAACCACTCACCATGCCAGGCAGCTGTCAATGAATCCACCTCTCAAAAGCTTGTTCTATCATCCTCAGAAGGAGTGGTAGCTTGAATGTCACCAGGGTGAATACCAGGATGCTGAACAATATTCTCCCCTTCATCCCTTCTGCAAATCTAAACATTCTAAGACGTGTTTTCGGAATATCCCGGAAAGAATGACCCAGTGAACAGTATTAAAATACCTGTCTACTTACCGCAACATCTCAGATGTGTACGACTCTGCGGATCTAGGTTTCCCTCAGAACAGAACCCTATAGAAGTGTTCGTATTGGTTCTTGCCAAATTAGTGGGGAGATGCTTCAAGAACTCAAATGGGAATCCTTGAATGGATTATGATGTTCTTCTCAATGAAACTATTGAGAACCAACATATGAATCTGACTGCAGAAGGATTATACTGACGCCAACATACATTTTGTGAACGGACTAAAAAGAGAAGGTACAAGAAATTAGCGCTCATACAGAGGTATATAGACAGTCTTTGTCTGCCTCACTCTGTTTGCGAGTGGAATAGGAAAGGAAATGACTAGTACTGGTAGAGGGTACCCTTAGCCATTTACTATGCAATGGCTTGTAGAGTATGCATAGAGATATAGACGTAACTTTAGTCTACCTATTCAGGTGTCAGTTCATGCTTTTATAGGCAAACAGAACTCAAGGAAGAATCTTGTCTCTTATGTAGAGAGAAAACAAAAGATGAAAACTTCAGTTGCTTATTGTCTCTGGGTAGAAACCTTTATATTAGCCCCTGATTTTCGCACTGAAATCACTTCACGAGATATATGAGAGAGATTATAATATGTTTGGCCACAATACTTAGAAGAAAGGTGTTGAGCTCACCTTTCGACTCTTCTTCCATCACAATATCGCTTACCCTGCCATATTCTCAGGAATCCTTCAATCTTCGATATATAGCGTCTGAATCCACCTGATTTCGAGAGTGAGACCCCTATTAATTACCTCAAAATATCAACAAGTTCCAACAGCACTGTTCTATTAGTTAGAAGTCTGTCTAGTCCTCCACCTGTCGCTGAGTAGGTAGAAGGCTGACAATGAGAAAAATAGCACACTAACGTACAGAAAGAAATTCACAACCATGCAACTTTTAGACGAAGTTTACCGAAGTAATGTAAACACGCCTGAGGCCTCTGGATCATGTATAATTGGTATAAGTAGTTGTCAAACAAGGGCACCACTCTCTTTTCTTTTTGCTCTGCTCTTTTGCTCTTTTCTTTTTGCCATTGTGTTTGCCTCACTCGATTAGCTTGATTTCTGTTAAACAATTAATTCTGCGGATTCGATGAATTAGGAGTAGCAGAACTTTCTTTGGCTCTTACCTAATTATTTGCGACTGGAACTATTAGAAATCGGAATACCAAGTGCGTGTGTTTAAATATTGCACGTTTCATGTAGAGAATCTTCTCTTCTAAATATTAGACTGTGTCGAATACTGTAAGATAACTTCTTTTTTCCTTAAAATATACTGTTAAAGTTTAACCATATTTCATTTATAAACCTGTTTCGTTTACACACTTCGAATTTTGTGCGTTTTAGTAAATACGAAAGCATTTATTTTTGTTATTATAGTTTTCGTGCGACACTTCATACGCCATAGTCTTTTGTTTGTGAAATACGATAGATCTGCAATCATTTTAATATTAAGAAGTCCGACAATCAATTTAATACTAACTTCCACAAGGAAACATATTTCAATTCACGGCCAGTAACAAAGTTTACCAAAAGATTTGCTCTCCAAGCCAAATCTGTGTGCCATTGCTACTTTCAGATGACATTGCATTAACTTTTGTAAAAGTTCTGAATTAAGTTAGTCGTTTAATGAAAGAGGGCCCAGTTTCTTTTAACGTTGCCCCCATTGCTTTTCATTTTAATATAAAAATAGTTCACAACCCGAAACTGTCCGTCATTTTATTTGCAAGTAAAATAATTAAATCGTAATTAACAGACAGTGACGATGAATGAAGACCTCAGACGAGGACTGCCAAGGAGTAAATAATAAATGAATTTATATTGTGTATATAATTGTTACAATTTCACGTTTGTCTTTATATTTATATCCTGTCCCATGTATGCAACACATAACTGATGTCTGCAATTAAGAAACATCAAGAGAGTGAACTAAGAAAAGGAATAATAAAAGCAACAACACAATAAGAAGTGGCTACTGTAAGGTATGGAAAAACAGTCCAAGGCTAAATCTTGCATTTCGTGTTAGAAAATAGATGGGCCTGAACTGCTTTCCTGTGTGAATTTATAAAATTATTTCGTGTGACTTTTAGATATTTATCTATGAAAGTTGCGTGCCACAAGATGGTAGAATTTATTAGTGGATTTGCGTAATGGCTATGCGTGGTTGGATTGTTTAGCTTTGTTGGTAATCATCACATCTGACAGTGATTTTTCGATGTAGAATACGTGTTTGTAGGAAAGTGTATTTTTGCGTTTACGATTTTGGTCTGTATAACTCATGGATATGGGGAATGTAGGAGAGGATCCGGCAGTTGAGGACGAGGTGAATGCGCACGATAGGAATTAAATACCGACCATCGGCAACTTCCGGAAGTTGAACCAGAGGCTACAAGAGCTCCACAAGCAAAACTGATATGCCGGCACACTTGGAAGCCAAAACTAAGTTACCAATTCCTGTATCTTGTCCTTTTGCCGAGTGGTATAAGGGACTAACAGATCTTATACAGCAAAGTTTCTAACAACTTGCAAAAAAACCACATGTGCAAATGATTGAAAATTTCATACATGTTGCACTAGAGCAGACAGTAAAAATTAGTACGATTATTCAGGACAAAATGAACGAAGATTTTAAGCAAATTGGAAATCAACAAAAGAAACAAATAAGTGGCCAAATTCAGTACCAGGTGAGTGTTGATTTCGAATGCTTAGAGGAAGAGTTAAGTGGAGATTTTCGGCAGCTAGGCGAAGAGCAGCCTGCTGAAATAAGAAAAATAAATTCGAAGATAAAAACTGTTACTGATAACTTTGCTGAGTTACAAATTGCATGTAAAGACATATCCGAGTTGGTAAGACAGATGAACTCGGAAATGAGCGAAATAAAAGAAATGCAGTCTGAATTGCAAAGTACTGCACAACAGACTGTTTTGCAAAATCGCCAGCAGAATGAAGAGCTTGTTACTTGGCTGCATGACAAAAGACAAGCAGGTTACCGAGTGCTAACAGCATGAAGTGAAAGAAATAATAGCGACTTTGTGAACTGGTTAGATCAGAAGGACTAACTTATTAACAAGGCACTTAGGAACAAATTACACACTGTAACTCAAAATTCTAGTGCTGATGTGTTATCTCAGCACAACAAGAGGAATATTGGTGTAAAAACAGAATTAGAACAAACAAAAGCTATGCTAAAGCGTGATCCTCCTAAGTGGAAGCATGATGTGGAAAAACACGTTGGCAAATTGAACTGCGAGTTGTCAGTCATTCCCAGTAATGCAGGCAGAAACCCAGCAGCAACGGCAACAAACAATCCACATATGCATTTACTGTCTCCACAGTAGTATATGTTGTTAAGAGAAACATCTTACAATACTTACACGAATGGAGGATAATCATCGTGTAATACGGGGGCGGTAAATGCTTTGACAAACGTCTTGTTGCGAGAGTTTGCTCAAGCAATGTCAGTTTCAGATATACACCCCAGAAAAGAAAGGAGGTCAACACCCTGTTGTTTTCATAAAGAGTTTCAGAGAGATACTCCCCAGATCCTGGACGGACACCCAAAGAATACAATTTGTTGCCTAGGATGTACAAGGTGAAGGTGCGCTGTGGGCATCAGAAATTACACAGGTATGTTAAACGTATGAGCAATTCGAGCGTTTCTGTCAAAGTACTGTCCTCCAGAGAACTAAGAGAGATTAAGAACAGAAGTGTACTCACCCGAGGTTTATAACAGTAAACAGGATCCTCTACGAAAGTACTTTGAGAAGCATATCAGTGAGAGAAGATACTGCGATGATTACATCAGTAAAAGATGTTATTCGAAGTTTAAATGCAAAATTACCTTTAAATTTAAAAGAAAAACTATTGCATGCTGCTGAAAATTACATTGAGTAGTTTATGTCTGTTGTTGTCACAACAGACTTGTTACATGAGAACACACAGCGGACAATCGGCAAGCACTACAATAATGGTGCTAACGGGAACCAGATACCAAACCAAAACAGTAAGGTGTCGGTAATAGGCATGGAAACAACGGAAATACACCCCAGCAAGGTTACAGAAGTGCCCAACACAGGAAGGTAAAACCAACAGCACTACGGAAAGAAGGGAAGGTATGACAATCGGTGTAATCTTGGTTATCGGAATAGCAATCACAGGGACAATCAGGGTAACAACATAACGGCACCAACATGGCCAAACAGCAAACAAGCTAATTGGCAATAGTATAATGCACAATGAAACAGTGGGCAACAGCATCTGATACAGAATAACTACCCAAACCGAAGTAATCAGAATAACAATAATAATATTGCGAACTGGCGGGTACAAAACCAACCTGTGAGGCTAACTGAAGTGACTGAAAGTAATCAACCTTCAAACAGCCTGCCAACAAACTAATTTCGGTGTCATCGAGCCCTTCGATAGTGGTTGAGAATAGTGTAGGGGTAATGCTCAAAAATAGATCAGCCTGATCCGTTATAGTAGCGGAGCTGATATACGTGATGACTTGTTCTATGAGGAAACTTACTGCAGAGAGCCAAATAATACAGTGGTGCAGTCTGCATTTGAAGCTGAAGTAGGTAAAGTACCAGCAGTAGTAATAACTGACACCGCTGCAATGGCAAACGTTATTTCTTATAGTATATTTAAACAAGTATGTGAGAAGAGTACACCTCCCAGGCTACCAGCCCACAATTGTAGAATTATTGGTGCAATATGCACCAGGGTAAAGAATATTAGTTAGCAGGCTGAGTTGGAAATCTTGACAGGAAATGGATCTTTTGCTGCACGTTCCTAGTGGTTGAGGATTTCTCAGCCAACTGTAATATTGTTGTAGGATTTCTTCAAGGGAATGACGCAAAAATCGACTTCGTAGCAGGCAAATGCTACATTATAGTTGATGGAAAAAAACACAATTCTGGATTTGCTCAAACAAAAGCTTCGCCATGGCAGATTCTGCCAGCGAATGAAGTCAAATTTGTCGGCATTGGACCCCCACTGACAAGTGGTAGATAAACTGCTCTAGCTTATGTAACCAAGTGTGCTAATGTTGATGACAAGTAGAAAGATCTCGAGACAATATTACCAGGCAAGAGTTTACAATCAGATTACTTAAGTGAACAGCAGAGAAATGAGATATGCAATTTCTTGTATAGATATCTACAGGTCTTTGCAGAAAAACCAGCTATAATAAAAGGAATGTATACCACATGCAAGTTAAGCCAGAAGATAGTTTACGATTAGTGCTGAATGCACGAACGATCAGTAAGATTACATTACCTTTAAAAACAAGGCCAGAAGACATAGAACAACAAATACAGAAATATTATCGTGTGCAACATCTATCTTCGATAGATTTACGAAATTCCTGCTGGCAGATTTTTCTGTGCGAGGAATGAAGAAAATATACAGCTTTCATTTACGATGGCAGAAGTTATGTGTTTCATGTACCACCTTTTGGGCTAAGAGTGAGTGCTGGTGTGTTTATCACCGCTCTAGATACGTTATTAGGTCTCGAGTTACTGGATAAAGTAACAGTATACGTAGACGATCTGCTGATAGCCACTGCAACGTGGAACGAGCATACTGAGTTACTTGACACATACTTCACAAGCTCCAGAATGCGGGTGTCACTGCAGATATGCAGGAATCAAAGTTTGTAATATACAAAATAAAATTCTTACGTCATATCATAAACCCTGAAGGTATAAAACCAGAACCGAGTAGGATTGAGGTATAGAAGAACATGCCACCTCCCTGTACTAAATAACAGCTAAAGGCTTACTTAGGATTAGCTTGTTTCCTTCGTCGCTTAGTCCCGAGTCAGTTACTTAATAGTGAAGCACTATTAAACTTACTTTGAGAAAACGCACCTCGGTGTTGGACAAACAGGTGCTAGATTGCATTAGATAAAATTAAATGTGCTCAACTAGTTGCACAAATTCTGCGTCACCTGGATATGAGCAGAGATTTCTGTCTGACGACGGATGCGTATTCCCCAGACTTGGTGCTTGGCTTTTCCAGATGGATACTAGTGCCAACAATGTTGACATTAGAGTCATAGGGTTTGCGAGTAGGACTCTATTGCAGTGTAAGAGATCTTACTATGCCACCGAATTTGAGTATTAGCCATAACATGGTCATGAAAGAAATTTAATTACAATGTGAATAGTAAACACGACAAGATGTTTTGTGATCACCAAGCCTTGAGTTTCCTCGTGAGATGTAAGTTGCTCCATCAGCGTTTGGCGGGCTAGTCACTGTGTGCTTCAAGAATATGACTTAGGGAGTGTTCTCATTAGCAGAAACGAAAATTTGGTAGTAGACGTGCTATATGGCCAACTGCAAGGATTGCATGGGTATTCAGAACTTTTTGTTGAACAGATTACTGAATTTAAAGTACTGTTGTTCAAAGAACCTACATACTGGAGGTCATACGTGAATATGCGTCGCAATGTGCAGGCCTTACAGAAGGATGACACAGGGTGCAACACAATGTTTGAAGCAATAGCTCAGCGGATCAGTAAATCCACATTTTACTTCACACAATGGCATTCTGCTCCAACGTCATGATACAGGAAAAGACGAATGGTGCGTACGTATTCCACTGGAATACCAAGAGCCTTTGGTAAGGTGTACACACTAATCCAGGAACCACTATGGCATAAACAAATGTAATGAGAAACTGAAACGTTATTGTTATTTTCCCAATATGAAATGGAATATTCTTCAAATACTGAGAAAGTGTATAACACGTCAGAAAGCCAAATCCATGAATGTGTGTACTTGGATAAAATTATGTGCAATATTGGCAACTAAACCACTGGAGACCATGGCGACTGACGTCGGAGAACTCCTGCCAAAGTCACGTGGGGGTGTTAAGTATGTAGTAGCATTTATAGGTGTAGTCACAAAACATGTGAAATTGTATGCTACGGAAACCACTGCCTATGCTTCTATAATCAAACGCATTGCTAATGATTACATGCCTAAAATAGGAAAGCCTTCATCAATACTTTCTGAAAATGCAGTAATTTCACCAGCTGTAAGAAGAAATCCTTTTTGAAAGAACAAAACCTGAAGCAAATTTTAGTATCCCGCTACCACCTGAAAAAGTATGCAGCGTATTCAGTAGATTATCAGAACTTAAAGACCTCATAGACAGACCAAGTGGATTGAATATATAGAACCCTTCAAGGAAATTATTGACAATTTGCCACACTCATCCACCACTTTTACACCTGCAGAACGTACGCTAAAGACACATGAAAATGATGAATGGATTAAATCCCTTCCACAAATGCCTACAACAGAAATTGCGTGGGAGGAAAAATTAAAATGTAATGAAGCTTCGTTAGCTCACTAAGCACAGCTTAGAAAACATAAATATGATAAAAACTTGGGTACGGTACAGAGCTACCGAATTGGGGATAGAGACTTACTAAAAGCTATTTTTAAACTCTCCTTGTTGAAAAAGAAGAATAAGAAGTTGAAGCTGAAGTAAAATGGTCTACACAAAATTGAGGACATTCCTCATAAAGGAAGCTATTTACTAGCCAACTGACTACCAAATAAAAATTCAAACATAAACATCTCAAGAAATTTATTTCATAAATGTAATATTTGTGTTGTATATATCTGTGTAAATATTTCATTTCTATCTTATGCACATAGTAGAGTTTGTTGTGAAAGCAGATGTCTCAAAGCAGATATATGGCTATTGTAAAGAGAAGGTGAAATGCATTTAAAGACCACTAAAAAATTATTGTCAACACTCAGTTTTACTTGTAAAGCCTAAACCTATGTTATAAAGATACCTCACATAAGAAATTGTAAATTGTAGTATAGTTTTCTAAACAGAAATTGTAGATAGGGTGTCTGTTTTAAGATTACTAATTTATACCTTGTGTCGGAAATATGTGATTAGTTGTAAATAGTTGCATTATTCATATCAGAAGTGCATGTTGTACAAGCTAGAGATAAAAGTTTTGAATAATAGTATATGTAGTATATGTACTCATGTGCATAAATACTGAAGGACATATTTTCTATAGGATGATGTCCTACGTCAATGTTTAGCCAGCAGGCAAGGGGCTTAGGTCCTCTATCTTGCAATTGAACTTTATGCTTATTTTGGCACTTACTGATGTCCTTCGGCATTAGTTTCCCATTTTAGAGTTGTTTTTATGCATGCTATCTCATAAATATGGTACAAAACTGGAAATGGCCCTTGAACTGGGTTTTACTTGGAATAAAGAAATAAACTGTTTGCAAAATACGAACGAAACAAATACGCGCAAAGCACGGCAGCATAACACATAAAATAATGGCCGAACAATTTGCATCGCTAATTTTCAAAGATATTGCAAAAACTGATATAATTACCATTCACAAGCAGCCATGTTCCAATGTAAATGTTAAGCAAGTAGTGTAAGGTTGTGTCGTTTCCAATGATTCTCCACACAGAAAACGAACAAGCTAATTTGGGCGTTAGATGAAATGCATAGTTTCAGTATCAGCGTAATTGACTCAAAAGACTATGTAACTGCAAATGAGTAACAAAACGAATGCGAAAGTCAGTGCTATTAAAGACTTCCAGAAAACACCATAGTAAGTGGACTTTATGTACAAATAAACAAAGCTGTGCAACAGAACTCGTCTGTGAGAAAATTGAAAATACTAGTGTTGCAAAATGTGGAATAACGTTGACGCTTAACTTCAGTGAAGTGTACAGTCATGTGTACAGGTGCAGTATCCTTTACACTTCTGCATCCATTTTCAATAAGCTACCACAAGAATTCAAAAATCTTAGCAGTAATCCACACGTTTTCAAATCAAAACTGAAGAGTTTGCTCATGGGTCACTCCTTCTACTCTGTCGAGGAGATCCTTCAAAAATTAAGCTGATTCTTGTTGCATTGTTGATTGCGTTTACTGAAAGTTATGGCACGACTTTTTTCAGGTTCATAAAAATTTTATTTTTATCTTTTATTACTTTTATGTTGTAATTTCACGTACTACCATGTTTCATGACCTTGTTGATTTGCTCCTCAATTTGGTCCAATGGAACTTGACATGTAAATAAATAAAAATGAAAAAACTCTTAGGTAAAGCACAAGTAGCCATTCTAGGAAACTCACACTGCTACGAACCGAGTGTACACAGAGAGCAACACAAACCACACCTCACAATGTTCCACATGAAGCTCTGGATTGTTGAGGTGGAAGGCGAGCCATGTGATTGCTCAGTACTAGCAGCAATTCAAAACACACTAATAGTGATAGCGTAATATGCCAATAAATAAACTGCAATGCTCATTGCAAACAAGTAACAATCATGATGAAATCGAAAAGAAACGACAACATGGACAACACTACAGGTACGGTACCTTAACTTCAACGGAGCAAACAAAACGCAAACGAAAGAAATAAATAGGCAGAGCGAACTTTAAACTATCACCACAAACAGAATATACAGTCATTTTATCCATCCATAGGACAATACATGTACTAATACATCCTCTTTCAGCCAAACCGCACAATTATTTGCTTGTATATTAATGCTTAATTTGTTGTGTCCCATGTATCCCACACCTGAGATGCTGGTCCTGCGAAAGAACAAGACCTAGCCATGTGTATCCAGTAACCAGTTGCAAATCCTGGCATATCTTCCAATGTTCCTGTCTGTACCTGAGGGTCATGGCATCATCTGCTGTCTACCAGCAAGAACCATCGTTCTAGCAATCCTTTGGAACATATATCATCGCAACTACAAACCATTCTGTTTGACGTTGTAAAAATGTGATAATTCTTAATCGTAGTCAGTTTTATAAAGACTTACGATTTTGATTTGTGAGGAAGAACGTTTATGAGAAACTCACATAATGTGACCTTAAAATGAAAAAGCTGTATGATAAGAGACTCTTACACGAAAGAACAGTTTAAAAACTGAACGTTCTATGTAATAATCCTGCTTGACATGAAAGTTTTATGGACTTCAGAATGTAACATGACAAAATGCCTATGAATTTCTGTAATATTTGTACTGTCTTGTAACATGTTAAATAAAGTGTAAATGTAAATGTACTCAAATTATCACCCTTTTTCACAAATGAAAGAAGTGGTATCCATGTAAAACTGTACTATGAAAACATTAAATGAAGCGACATTAGTTAAATATTGATCTACAACAGTCAAAGCAGTATCATTTCAACATTTATGGGGCATTTTACAACGCCCCCAACTTTTACACGAAATTTACCCAAAGTAATGTAACTATGCCAGATACCTCTAGAAGATACATCGATATTCATACAAAGATCGTAACTTCTAAGTAATATAAACAGTCATCAAACAAGGGCGATGTTATCTTTTTTTCCCACTACTCTTTTGTTCTTTCCACTTTGCCATTGTGTTTGTCTCTCTCGGTTAGCTTGATTCTGTAACGTAGTTAATTCAGTGGATTCGAAGAATTGGTTGTAGGAGTTCTTTCTTAGATTGGTGTTCAATTATCTGAACTGTTATTAGAAATCAGAATACCAAGTGCATGCGTTTGAATATCTCTCATTTCATGTAGAGGATCTTTTGTTTTCAATATTATGCTGTGTGAAATAGTGTAAATTGACTTTTATTCCCTTAAAATATACTGTTAAAGTTTAATCATATTTCATTTTTACCTCTTTCCTCCGTTTATAGATTCACAATTTTGTGTGTTTTTTCAAATATGGAAGCTTTTCTTTCAGTTATTAAATTTCATGCGCCATAGTCTTTTGTTTGTGAAATACAATAGAACCTTCAATCATTTTAATATCACAGTCCGATAATCAGTTTAATACTAATTTCTGCAAGGACACATATTTCAATTCACAGTCAGTAATAAATTTTACCAAAAGATTTCCTCTCCAAGCCAAAGCCGTGGCCGTTGCTACTTTCATAAGACATTGCATTAACCTTTGTAAAAGTTCCGAATTAATTTAGTCATTTAATGAAAGAGGCTCCAGTCTCTTTTAACGTTGCCGCCATTGCTTTTCAGTTTAACATAAAAATAGTTCACAACCTGAAATTGTCTTTCATATTGTGTATATAATTGTTACAATTTCATGTTTGTAGTTATAAGTATTTTCTGTTCCATGTATACAACACATAACTAATGTCTGCATTGAGACACACCAGGAGAGTGAACCAGCAAAAGGAATAATGAAAGCAATAACGCTATAAGAAGTCGTAACTGGAAGGTATAGAAAAACAGTGATTATCATACAAGAAATACGACAGTGTACTGTTGACAGCACAGTGTCTTTCTCTCTCACACACTATCTCTGTTTTTCCTCCTTATTTTTGTAATATTCAGTGGAGTAAGATGACGAACTATACAAACTACACGAATGTGACTTGGTAGAGAACACAACAACATTTAGCATCTCTTTCTCCCGAGACATCCACTGGAGCAGGCGACAAGTGACAGAAGTCGCTCCCATGGACCTGTGTACACTACTTATCTCCTTGTTGTTGCTCCCTGCAAGTTTCAGTGGGAATCAAGTCAGCATGCATTACTGTTTCCCATCAACTGCAGCACTACACGAGTCTGCTGACACATTCTATGATGCATCGGTGTGAGACATTAAAATGTTTCCAGACTTCGAGTTTTCACTATATCCTTCACACGCTGCACTCGTAGAGCCACATATAGCTACAAAACGACTATGTAGTTCGATTACTTTCATGCTCATTCCATCGGAATTGGATGCATGTAAATCATCAGAAAGAGGGAAATTCGTATGATTTTTTTTTAGAAGGTTGGTGTATATTACATGTATAAAATCAAACCACGCCTGGTTAGCAATATGAGCATATGCAAATAGAAGAAATGTGCAGAAAAAGACCTGAAAACGGTAAAAAGTACGAAAATTGAGGGAAAGTACATATAAACTCAGGGGAGATACGACAAAATACGGGAAAATTGGGGGAGAATGAGAGAGTACTTACTTGTCTGTTTACTGCTGGCAAGTTCTTGTTCATGGGAACGAGTGTGTGAGAGCAAAATCGATATGAGAAAAAAATCGAAATGGAAGCATTGTGACCCAGGGAATCAGTGATGATCGACTATAATAAGACAGCTCGAATAGACTGTTTAATGCGGATAACATAGAAATGTAGTGTAACAAATTTATATATGTCAGATCACAACCCCAGGTATGACCACAAACTTATCTGTAACCACCTATCTTACATATTTTTCTAAAATCTAGGCATGTGACTACGAAAATCTTTTACATCCTTCTCAGGTAATGAGTGTTGTACCACCAAGTTTGGGGCTGCATTATGTAACTACTGAATGGATTGCATGTTTGACCCTGTACAATACTGCCTAAGTGTTTTAAACTCTAATGAGCATCATTTACAATGTGCTTATCTGTGTTCTCTACCAGTAATAACAATGTGATCCTGGTACCTTACACAACAGTTGCTGCATGGTTTTTTTCAGTGACATTATACAGTATGTCTACTGAAGTGGTAGGAGTACCTGCAAGTTGACTGCGGTCATGGATGATTTTCTAGACTGTTGTTGGGGTGTGAGTTAGAATGCTACCTGCAATCGTTAACAGCAAACCTCTCCATACCACAGCCAACAGAGAACTTCCAACGCATGTGTGACGAATCATGGCCACCAAAAAGATGGAAAACCTATTTCAGAATCCTCTTTTACATGAACGAAGGTGCTGGTCAAATTTGAACATGAATAAAGTCGCTGTTTCATTGCTACTTTGATTCTAAGTCACTGACAGGTCCTTTTTTTAGGTACTGCAGAGCGTATGTATACATTTGCCTGACAGGTGTGTGTGTGTGTGTGTGTGTGTGTGTGTGTGTGTGTGTGTGTGTGTCTGAATCTTTGTCAGGAAGAGAGAGTGCAGCATGTTCACCAAACCGATGGAAATCCTATTTTGGACCCCTCCTACAGATGAATGAAGATGCATGTGAAGTACATGGAGTTAGTGCAGCATGTCCACCAAACCGATGGAAATCCTATTTTGGACCCCTCCTTCAGATGAATGAAGATGCATGTGAAGTACATCATTTTAATGTCACATTTTGGACATGAATCGAGTGATGAGTTTCATAACTACTTTGATTCTAAGTCACTGACATAGCATTGTGAGATACTGCTTATCCTGTGTGTGCATTTGCATGACAGTTGTCCTGTTCACAGAGATAGAGCATATTAGTCCATAATGTCACATGTCACATACCGTTGCTATGCATTTGTTTAATTCCTCATAAGATGCATTTTCCATTGCTGGCGATCATTTTATAGGACTGATATCAGCATAGCATAATTTCTGAACTGTAATTGGTTGTGAACAGTGGACGCTATGCACTTTGGAAGGCTATATTGCGCATGTATCACAAAATCTATGTTTTTCTTTGTATTATAAGGAAGTAGTCGGTCAACGTAGAAAGTGGAATAGAAAACTGGCAGGGTGGATGTATGTCTGAAGTTGGACATGTATGTCCTGCAGTAGAGCATTGAGAGCATTGCATTCTGCACGACTAATATTTCAGAAAAACACATGAATTTAACTTTATAGTGTGTTTAAGTGCACAACTGTATAGCCTTAGGAGTGTATGTGTTTATGTTCTACAATCATTTTTATCTTGCCAATACCTTCTTAGTGCTGACTCCAGACACTAGAACAATAGGCCAGAATTTATATCACAGCTGATTTATGTAAAATTTTTCAAACTCCATTCGTCTGGAGCTCCATCATTCATAAGCCACACATTTCTTGTTAACCATCTGTTACATCAACATAGCACCCTCATATCTACTATACACTGATAACGAGTGCTCACCTCCTCGACATGCACACATCCAGAGAGATCCTGTGGACTTGGATGGGTGCTGAGAGTAAGGTTGATGTGGAACACTCTTCGTTGAGCAGCAGTCACATACTCAGCTCGAGCTCAACTGTTCCTTCATGAGATGCTGAATGTAGTGGGTGTAGTACCCTCCTACATATGGCCAGTTGCAAATTAAATTGGCAACTGTGTTGCAGAAAGGGTTGGTCAAAGACAATGCAGGGAGCGCTTTCATTCTCGGACTTTGTCCTGCAAATGCGAGAATACTTTGTGAATCCCATCCACATAGAGTTATATGGCAAATCTTCATTAAATCTCACCGAATTTATGAAGTTTTTTGCCTAAGGAAGGTAGTTTTCGCACCTTCTCTCTGCTGATTGCTATTTCCTACACTAAGAAACAGTATTTGTGTCATGTGTTGTAGGCAGCGTAATAGGGTTCATGATATATCCATTTGTATACGGGCCTCGCAGATTAATGACGGAGTTGGTTTTGCAATGATACAGAAATTGAGAACCATGCTGCAATGTCACTGGCTGATAACACCGCGGCAGTGACGTGATGAGATATTCTGTTGACTTGACAACTCGTCGAAGGTAGTGGTTTGGACCTTGTGTAACTGGATAAAATGTGTTGAAATTAAGGAAAACGTTGTACACTTGCGAAATTGATGGATAATACGTAATCACTGTAGAAGATGAGATTAAATGTAGAGGTTATCACCTTTGGACAGCTGTTTGGAAACATTGTGCCACCCCACAAACTTTTCCAATTTCCATATATTGTAGAATATTCAACATTTTTGTCATTAAGAAACACTACCTCTCTCTCTTATTCCAACCATTCCATATATTGTGGTAGCAGCATAATTTACATCATGCATTGTCTATTCTTTTGTGTGAGAGCCAATGGAACAAAACGTGTTAGAGTTGGATCGAACCTCACCTGGACCCCAAAGTTATGGTAGAAAAACAACATGTGTGGCTGTGTATATAGCTGTAGTCATAAACTGCTTCAGTGTCTTAGAACAAAAACAGTGTATCAAATTGCATATGAAACAACAACACAAGAACACTCTCCTTGTGATTGATAGTCTGTGGGCTGTGGTCTTCCTCCAGTACAGGCGACAAAACTTTACTCAGATCCATGGAAATGACTTCGATCACTGGCCACCTGGCCACCTGGTCCAGTGGGCCAATACATTTATATGGTCGATGTCAACAAGGATATGGTATTTGTTTCTGATATTACAGGAGAGAGATACAGTAAAATGTTACTCAGTTCTCTACCAGGCGGCGATCATGAAATTTTTGTGGTTTGTAGTTTTGCTCCAGTGGATCTTACAAATATAATTAGGACAGAGAATGGGGGAGAGAGAGAGAGAGAGAGAAAGAGAGAGAGAGTGAGATACACTGTGCCATCAACAAAGATTCAGACACCATTACACTGTCTTATTTCTGATGTGGTAATCATAAGAATACCATAAAGGAATTAGGACATGTACAAGGGGATATGTGTAGACAGCTGAATTTCTTTGTGTGGTCCATGCATACTGTGGTTGGTTGTGAATTTCCTCCTGTACACTAGTGTGCAATTTTTTTCGATGTGATAGCTCACTGTCTAGTCAGTGATGGGTGCAAGACTAGACAGCCTTCTAACAAAGGGAATAGAGCTCTTAGAATATGATGAGATTGCGAGACAAACATCAGGTGTCTGCAACTTGGCGGAGGACACTTCTTACTCTTGAAATCAGGTGTATCCAAATCCTGTTATCGAAGATGAGTGGATTCGTGAGGATATCACAGGTAACCGATAATCTGACGAAACACATTACAACCTTTCACATACATCTCGCGACGTGACTGCAATGAGAAAATTAGGGGCTAATATGAACATTTCTACAGAGAGACAATCAGCAGCAGAAGTTCTGTCTTTGTTTTCTCGATAAATTGGAGACGACGTTCTTCCTTATCGTTTTGTGTGCCTGTAAATGGATGAACTAACATCATAATATGTATATTAAATTTACATATACATCTATATTCATCCATCACAAGCCATTGTATGGTGAGTGGCGAAGGATACTATGTACCGTTACTGCTCATTTCTTTACATATTCCATTCACAAACAGAGACAGGGAGAAAAACATGGTCTACGTACACGTCTCTGTATGAGCGCTAATTTTTCTCATCTTATCTTTGTGGTCCAAGCAGAATGTATGTTGGCAGCAGTAGAGTTCTTCTGCAGTCAGCTTCAGGTGTTGATTCTCGATAATTTTTCTTGATAAGAACATCACATTCCCTCTGTGGATTCCCATTTCGAAAACACATCTCAGAACGTTTTCGTTTGCAGAAGAGGTGAGGGGAGCATATTGTTGAGCATTGTGGTATTTACCCCAGTGGCATTTAAGCTCCCACTCCTTCTGAGAAAGGTAGGACAACTTTTGCAGGTGTGGAATCAGCTGCCTGACACAGTGAGTAGTGGGGTGTAGGACCAGAGCAGTAGACCCAATACGAGGGCAGGAGTCCAAGACCCAGTGGTGGGGGTAACAGCTGTTCACATGAAACCCAGTGGCTGGGTGATGATTGGGGTGGAGGCGATGCCGGAGTGGTGAGGGGAGTGAAACATCTCCCTGCACCCGTACACCAACAGGTCTCAGCAGGAATGGTTTGGGAATGGCATACCAGAATTCTAAGTGACTTACTTCCACCAGCATGACAAGGCAACCGAGAGCAGACTAGAGTTAGAGTTGGATATCTTCAACTATTTTAAGACAGTTAGCACCCATTTTGGTATCAGAGGAAGTAACTACCTAGCCTGTGGGGAGCCTCCGGAGACGCCACAGGAGCATCTGTAATGGTTACCTAACGAGTGTAATCTGACAGCAGGAAAAAAAATTACTCACTGTGCAAAGAGACTGTCATGATCAATTTTATTAATTAGTCAATCAATTTTTCTTTGTGGTCAAATTTGTTAACGGAATTTCAATCTCCCAACTACACACGGAGAGAAGATCATATTAAATCTAGCTACAGTACCGAATTTATAAAGTGATATGTAGCATTAACTTGATATTTACAACTCCTCTGTGCTGCTACTTTGAGAGACATTGTAGGTGATGTGGCATTTGGTCACTTTAAGAGAGTTCAAACATGACAAGACATTCTGTGACAGAGGTAGATAATGCTTTCAGCGCCCCATCATAAACCAAAAATGAGCTTAATAGTCTAGTCCTGTAAATCAGGACATGGCAGATATTAATCTGATAATAACATATTTTTCTACCTGATGAGAGCGTACTTAGGAGAAATACAGTCTGTTCCACAAGATTTTCATAACATATCCAGTTTGTGGAATGATGGTGACTTGAACTGTTGTCTGTGGTCCATTTTAATGTATACCAGGCAGTCAAACCAAGTGAGTCATGTACAAAGAAAAGTCTTGGCTGGTTCATCAACAGAAATGTAGATAATTGGAGACATATCAGCCCAACAGGTGTATCTCTCAGTTGCCTTGAGAACTTACCAGAGCCCTTCTGCTGGAGGCAGTAGGCACATAGATTCCATGTGTACATAGGAAAAACGCACTGTAGGATCCGAAAAATGACCTATTGGCCAATGTACATAGTGATAGCTATTGCTGCCTGAAGTGAAACACATGAACTAGTGCATGATAAACAGCATTTCCTAGTACACGGCCAAATGTAGCTGTCCTTGACAAGTTTAACTGTGGTATTAGATCCACAGTGAGTGTTTGATGAACACTTGCTTGCAAAAGACAGCAGTAGGTATGATAAGGTGTGGGAGGTAGTTGAGATGTACTGCACTACAATGAAGTTTTTGACTCCCTTAAAATACAATTCTTTTGAGCTGAATTCCCATGTCTCCACTCACATAAGCTCCTCTGTCTGCATGTTGACTGCTTATTCTGACACATATTTGCCCAATCAATGGTATAGAAAATTCCATTGACCTCGAAAGATAGTTGGTCATCATGTTTTCAGTCCCTTAAACATGTCTCCCATCTGTGGAAAATTGACTAATAATTCTAACTGCCAAAACCACATCAGGGAAAGGTTTCTTTAGGCCTTGTAAAAACCAAAGTGATGGGCTTGTTGTCTGCATAAACTGCATACACTAAACAATGATAACCCATAAACAGTGTCACTCAAAAGGGCAAAAACGGCTTACCTGTTACCAAGAGACCAGCTATCAACTTAGCACCAATCTCGTTTGTCACAAAAAGTGACGAGCTATTTCATCGAACCACAGATGGCAGCAACACCAATATGCATACTCTACTGAGGATACCCTTCATGCTACAGTGTCCCAGACAACTGTTTGCAAAACCATAGGTCATCAAGTTGCACACAAATTTCCATACTTTTTGAAGATCTGATCGGCTACAGAAGGCAGGGGGGAGGGGAGGGGGAGGGGGGCACTTGTGGGACTAGATGTGTCTCAAGGTTGATATCCAGTATTTTTGGGCATGTTGCATCTCTGTTGTGTGTGCAGCAAACTATCACCTCTTGTTGGTATATGTTAATGATGGATGCATATCTGCAGGATGTGAATAAATTTTGGTTTTTGTTTAGAATTTTTATCTGTGTTATGTTCATTATGGTTAAAATATCTATGTACCAACTTGACAGAAAATCCTGGGAAGTTCAGGTCTTACGTTAAATCAGTAAGTGGCTCGAAACAACATATCCAGACACTCCGGGATGATGATGGCATTGAAACAGAGGATGACACGCGTAAAGCTGAAATACTGAACACCTTTTTCCAAAGTTGTTTCACAGAGGAAGACCGCAGTGCAGTTCCTTCTCTAAATCCTCGTACAAACGAAAAAATGGCTGTCATCGAAATAAGTGTCCAAGGAATAGAGAAGCAACTGGAATCACTCAACAGAGGAAAGTCCATTAGATCTGACGGGATACCAATTCGATTCTACACAGAGTACGCGAAAGAACTTGCCCCCCTTCTGACAACCGTGTACCGCAAGTCTCTAGAGGAACGGAAGGTTCCAAATGATTGGAAAAGAGCACAGGTAGTCCCAGTCTTCAAGAAGGGTCGTCGAGCAGATGCGCAAAACTATAGACCTATATCTCTGACGTCGATCTGTTGTAGAATTTTAGAACATGTTTTTTGCTCGTGTAGCATATCGTTTCTGGAAACCCAGAATCTACTCTGTAGGAATCAACATGGATTCCGGAAACAGCGATCGTGTGAGACCAAACTCGCTTTGTTTGTTCATGAGACCAGAAAATATTTGATACAGGCTCCCAGGTAGATGCTATTTTCCTTGACTTCCGGAAGGTGTTCGATACAGTTCCACACTGTCGTCTGATAAACAAATTAAGAGCCTACGGAATATCAGACCAGCTGTGTGGCTGGATTGAAGAGTTTTTAGCAAACAGAACACAGCATGTTGTTCTCAATAGAGAGACGTCTACAGACGTTAAAGTAACCTCTGGCGTGCCACAGGGGAGTGTTATGGGACCATTGCTTTTCACAATATATATGAATGACCTAGTAGATAGTGTCAGTAGTACCATGCGGCTTTTCGCGGATGATGTTGTAGTATACAGAGAAGTTGCAGCATTAGAAAACTGTAGCGAAATGCAAGAAGATCTGGAGTGGATAGGCACTTGGTGCAGGGAGTGGCAACTGACCCTTAACATAGACAAATGTAATGTATTGCGAATACATAGAAAGAAGGATCCTTTATTGCATGATTATATGATAGTGGAACAAACACTGGTAGCAGTTACTTCTGTAAAATATCTGGGAGTATGCATGCGGAACGATTTGAAGTGTAATGATCATATAAAATTAATTGTTGGTAAGGCGGGTACCAGGTTGAGATTCATTGGGAGAGTCCTTAGAAAATGTAGTCCATCAACAAAGGAGGTGGCTTACAAAACACTCGTTCGACCTCTACTTGAGTATTGCTCATCAGTGCGGGATCCGGACCAGATCGGGTTGACGGATGAGATAGAGAATATCCAAAGAAGAACGGCGTTTTTCGTCACAGGGTTATTTGGTAAGCGTGATAGCGTTACGGAGATGTTTAGCAAACTCAAGTGGCAGACTCTGCAAGAGAGGCGCTCTGCATCGCGGTGTAGCTTCCTGTCAATGTTTCGAGAGGGTGCGTTTCTGGATGAGGTACCGAATATATTGCTTCCCCCTACTTATACCTCGTGAGGAGATCACGAATGTAAAATTAGAGAGATTCGAGTGCGCATGGAGGCTTTCCGGTAGTCGTTCTTCCCGCGAACCATATGTGACTGGAACAGGAAAGGGAGGTAATGGCAGTGGCACATAAAGTGCCCTCCGCCACACACCGTTGGGTGGCTTGCGTAGTATAAATGTAGATGTAGAAGTATGAATACTGACTTGTGGTAACAATAAGTAAATTACATGTAATAACAGTCGGGTGAGTTAAATCATTTGTTACCATTACCTAACATGCACCTGATGTGTAACAGGTGATTAAGATTAATATTTCAAAACAGAATTTGGCTTGAGTACACATACAGGGTTGGTGGCACTTGCATTGTGTGCTGATGGAAATTTATTGATGCTGGTCACAGGCAATTGGATGGCAGTATATGGAAGCCAATAAGAATCACTTAACATAATTATTTCTTTCAGTAAGTGAAATGAATTGATTATATTATTTTTAATATGGAAAGCGTTAAATAACTTTTATGTGGTTATTATAAATTTTAGGGTAGGTTACTGATTTCTGTAGTTGTTTGATAAATGGAAAAAAGTAGATGTAGTGACACAATGACTTGTAGTGAAGCCTGAAGCCTAGGTTAGGGCTGGAGTTTGACCACTTTACTGTGAGTTGGCGAAGCCAACAAATGTGAATGGAAGAAAATGTAGGTGTGCTGACGGACTGATCTGCAGAGTACTAGTAGCATAAGACCTTGAAATGTTGGAAAGTGACAGTTCAGTTGTGAGCCACAAAGCCAATGAAGTTCAATATGGAAGTATGGCTGAAATAAAAAACTGATGCGTACTGCAACCTCAGATATATGTTGAACATTGCAGTAATCTACTTGTTTGTCCTGTTTCCGATTTGGCCAAAGACTGTGACTGAGTGATTAAATTGTAACCTAAGACAATAAAATACCAGCTAACTTTCCTTAGAGGCCATAGAAAATTCCGAATGAGCTTCTAGATTTGCAGTTGACAGCTGCCTTTGTAAGTGCACTTTCATTCAGTGTTTACATTCATATGTATATGTCTGTCTGTTGTCATACAACAAAAAAAGACATATACCATTTAAACAGTGATTTTTATTACATTGTGTCCTGTATCAGCAGGTAAGTTTTGTCACTAAATTAGTAGACACTACAATCATCATCGATTTGGTGCATAATTGGCACATACATCTCTCAAAAAAAGAAACTCCATGTTATATGTAAACCATATTGAAACTAGAATGAGGAGCTTTGTGGTATGTATTTTGCACTGAGCTTGGACATGAGTACTTTTTTAAACACTATGAAAGGAGGAAACGTATAGCCTTGACCAGAAAAAGAAATTAGGTAAGTCAGTTTAGATGTAGGTGATGTTGCAACTTTCTATTATTGGGTTTTGATACTAATTAATTAATGAATAGACACTGTTTTAACATGTTCTATGAGCTATCATTTTGCAAGTATGGAATTTAAACAAATTTTTTGTTGAGTGGCAAAATTCAGTTAAACTTTGTTAAATGAATCTGATTCTTTATTTCAGCAATTACTTCCCTTACCAAAGAGTGACAATAATTTTAGAGAAAATTTGTATAGGCACATAGATATTTACATTACGGCACAAATATTCGAATTTTAAGATGTCTTAATTCCAGCATAATAAATTGATTTTCGTTTTTTGGTCACAATTGTTACAATTAAATAGCAACAGAAAATTTATTAGTGCTTTCAGATATTTAAAGCTGAATTTGAAATGACATCAGATCCCATCAGAATGAAAAACTGTTCTTATAAACACAAACGCCGATTTCCTGCGAAATATCCTATGCATAGCATTTGCAACTTACGAAAATTCTCAAAACTGCATTTTGTTTCAAGCTGATTTGCATTTAAATTCTGGGTGAAAGATTTTTTGAATGAGGATAACATTGCTAAAATGGGATCATGCTTGCTTTACTTGAAATTCTTTAAAATTTGAAACATGCTTCCAGAGAAAATGTTATGCTGGAAAATCATACCTTAACACACATTAAACTATATGGAGGTTATGGACTCCATTTTGTTGATAATATATTTTGTAACTAAGAATTTTTGTAATATTTTTCTATTGACATTTTCTAATATTTCTGGCCGCTTTGATTGAGGTTATTTTTACTAGTCTGGGCGTTGTATCTTTAGCTGCCATACAGTTATTCATAGTATTTCAACCAATCTTTACAACTGCTAAAAAATATCGTCACATTAGTACGATAACTAGGTTACTCGATCTTTTCCACCTTTGAGTCGTCACTATTACTTTTCCCTGTGCTACAGCTAGGTATCTCTCAGGATTTACTGTTGGATCACAATACTCACTTCAACAAATATGCAAATATAATATCAGTGAGCATTTATCTGCTACAAATAGCTGTCTTGAATTGCCCAGGTGTTCCTTAATAAGAACTGTGAATGATAGGATAACAGTAATGCCGGAGGCAGATATCTTGAACTACACAACTGTAATACCTAAGCTTCATACAGGGAAATATTTATGTGGTCTGTGTGTGATGGTAACACTGTTTATATTGGCAACAACATTTGGTGAGTATTTTTGCCCATTCTTTATGGCTTTGTCCGTTTATGCCATAAAGAGTAAAAACATCAGAGGTATTTGTTTGGTTTCAGAGCTCTCTTCTAGAACTAATTTGTTAGTTATGAGTTCCAGAGGAAAAATATGATGGAATTTGTTCTATAGAATTTGTAGTCTCTTGCTTGTATGTGTAACAATATTCTTCTGAAATACTGTAGTTTTTGAATCAAATTTCAACGCTTCTCTTCCCTGTTTCCTTCATTTTCTATGGACACAGAGTGGAAACATTTTTTTTAAATTTTTGTCAAGCTGAAGAGTAAGGAAAGTTTGAAATATAGAGCACACAATACCCTAGCATATGTTTCTGTTCTTCTGTAAGTAGCTTTGATTCTTCATGTTTGCTGAATGGGAAACCACCTATATCAGTCACTTTCGCCAACGGATATCTCTCCTTCTATTTTGGAATATCAACTAACATCTGGTTATGAATCAGATGAAGAGGCACAAAAATGAGCAAACTTTAATTTGTAGCATTTAAAGCTGACTGATGGTAACAAAGTTCAGAGCTATTGTAGACAGCCAATAAAGGTGACATTACTGACGTGCACAAACACTGGAAAAAACCTAGAATTCATTGATTTGAAATTCATGTTATTTCGTCAGAGTGAAATGGAATTTATCTCATTGCATTTGGCAGTCACTACAGAATTTTAAAAAAGTTGGTAAAAGTGGATTGGCCTGTTGACAGGAATACTATGATGAATATGCGAGAAGAAGGGGGTGGCAAACCTTTTATTGTTCGTGAAACAACACGTGAGAAAATTATCAATTGACAGTATCAGGTGATTTGCTATATTGCTGTTACGAAAGAAGATGTGAACAGGAAACTAGTTAGATAGCTTAGACCTAGTGAGGTGATGCAGTGGTTAACACACTGGACTCGCAATTGGGAGAACTATGTTTCAAACCAGTATCTGACCATAGAGTTTTAGGTTTTCCGTGACTTGCCTAAATCGCTCCAAGCAGAAGTTGGGATGTTTCATTTGAAACGGCACAGCCGATTTCCTTCCCCATCCTTAACACAATCCGACACAATCCGAGCATGTGCATTGTCTCTAATGGCTTTGGTGTAGATGGAACGTTAACTCTAATCTTCCTTTCTTCTTCGGATGGGAATGTCATAAAAGAACTTCTATTTGGTATGCGATTTAAAGAAAACTTTGACGAAGAGTTAAGGGCTCATAACTCAAACAAGAAAAATCAACTAGATCTCATTGTCAAACACCTTGTACATGCCCGTCGTGATTGTAACAAAGGAAAACTGTTCAGATCAGTGCTTCCCAAAAGGGTACAGTGAAGATTAAAGATTCCCAGAAATTTTCAAACGCATTTCTTCAATAACAGCTATTTTAAGTTACCTGTTTGTTGAACTAAAATAGCGATAAGGAATTACCAAAGGGGTAGAGTAGGTATTCTACGGAATTTAATTTTGCATTTTATCTTCACAATTTTTCCATACTGCTTATCTCATAGTCCACGGCAAAGTGGTTTGTCTTACTGCAAGATCTTTGGTTTAGCTGGTTTCAATAGGTTCGTATGAGCAGTTGCCAGCGGACTCGTGCGCATGCGCAGAGCTGAATTCGTGTATGAGCAGCGCTTTCTCCCACTTTCTGGCTACTTGAAGTAGGGCTGTTTGGTGTACGAGCAGTAGCAGCAAGCTGCCAGACGCTACCCGGAAAAATGTTTCTGGCGCAGCCAAGCTGCCAGAATCGCGCATGCGCAGAGCTGTGTGAGTTGGAGTGGGGGCAGACTCCACGTGCGTGCGTGTTCACTGTCCATTCCCTTGCAAGCTATTGTGGCGATAGGTCTGCTCTCTTGCTTTGCTGTTACGCTTCATCATCGTGAATTGTAAGGTACGCATTTTATTTATTCTCATATGAAGTCACCTTTACTAGTAGTGTGAAGGACTTGGCTGAAACGTGAAATTTATTGATACTGTTTATTCCAGATGTCCAGCGAATCTGAGTCCGATTTTCTTTGGAGCGACGAGGAGCTGGAGCTGGAAATGTTACAACCTCAAAAGAGACAGAGGATTGAAAATTATGTGGAGAATGTGGTGCCACAATATAATGACAGGGAATTTGTAGAGCATTTTCGGGTGCGGCGTCACGTGGCAGATGACCTTTGCGAAAGGTTTAGAAATTCCAGATTCTACAATTATCAGGCAGGGGGAAATGGGAAACTGCTCCCACTGCAGCATATATTGATCTTTTTGTGGTTCGCGGGCCACGAAGCTGCAGGTTTCAGGGATGTAGCAGATCGATTTAACATCTGTATTTCTAGTCTGCGATGCGTTATACAGAGAGTTACTAACTTCATTAGTGATTTGGGAAGAGAGGTTATAAAGTGGCCGTCCGCCGAAGAAAGAGCAGAGATTGAGGCTCATTTCCGGGGAAATGGATTGCCTGGTGCGATTGGGGCAATCGACGGTTCGCACATTAGGATTGATAGACCCCAGAAAGATCCCCAGTCCTATATGAATAGGAAAAATTATTTTTCCATTCAGCTTCAAGTAGTTTGTGATCACAATCGACGGATTAGGGACTTATTCGTCGGCTATCCGGGTTCTGTACACGACGGGAGGGTTTTCAGGACATCCACACTCTACCACACACTTGAAGAAAAGTGTGGAGATTATCATATTCTGGGTGACAGTGCCTATCCCTGCACCAGAAATTTATTAACACCCTTTAGGAATACAGGGAATTTGTCCAGAGTGCAGTGCGATTTCAATACGGCACTCTCAAAAAACAGGTGCGTTGTGGAACATTGCTTTGGCCTGTTGAAGCAGCGTTTCAGACAGTTGTATCATCTGAAATTGAGGAGTGCTAGAGAGATGGCGCACTTCATCCGAGCGTGCTGTGTGCTACACAATCTCGCCGTGGAAGATAACTTGGAGCTAGAAGATAACGAAGGTACATACAGCAATAACTGTATCATTTCATTGTTTTCTACACATTTTCAATAATTTTGTAAACGCTACCGACATAAGCTGAATATACAAATACAAATAACTTCTAATTCTTTTGTGTGTATTTACGTATATGATCCTCACAGGTGAAGAAGATGATGCACCGGCTGAAGAACGAGCAGTCGGCTTCTACAACAGGGATGACAGAAGTGGCATTGCGAAGAGAAATAGATTGCGGCACAGTTGCAAATGTAAAAGCAGCACCAGATGCCCCATCACCAACATATTACAACAAATGTAAGTGAAACCGTATCGGATAAAATTATACCTTCTGATTAACAGCTTTAGTTACTACAAATTTGACGGTTTGATGTTCAGTGTCTAAGAATTCCATTCATTCATTCTTTATTGATCAACAAATTTTGTGTTCAGAGAGTACTACATGATATGGCACAAGTCATACTTCTGAAGCATTTAAAAAATACACAACACCAAATAAATACACCTACACTTACACAATTGTATGGGAATTATAGATTACAGGATACAGTATTAGTACATTCAAAAGTTGTTTGAAATTAAGGTCAAAAAGGCCTAATTAAAATTTGTGTATAAATTTAAAATCAAATTCAGTACAGATAAGCATTACACAATGTATACAGTAGTTATGATTTGCTGGATAAATATAAGTACATACAAATAGATCAACTTTGACACTTGTTTAGGCCATATTGAAATTTACATTTTGAAGGTAAATTATAGTAGAGAAAGATAAGTGTGCAAATATATTACATAAAAACATAGCATTCAAAATAGTCATGTTACAAAAACAGTATTTTAATAATATTGACAAGCCTTATTTTAAAATGTGCTGGGTTTTTATGTTTAGTGGTAGATGATAATAAAGTTTAATCCCCATACATTTTACACTATCAGCTATATGCTGAAAGGAAAGGGTAAACTGTGTCAGCAAGTATTTCCCTCTAGTGTCTTGCTGGTGGTAGTCCAGATTCTGCTTCAGGCTGCCAATATTTAGCTCGGTAAAGCTTAGTATCTCCAATCTATACTGGCATGGAAGTGGAAGAATATCTAGTTTTTGGAATACTTGTTTACATGAGTCTCCCTGCTTTTTAAATAACGCCATCCTGACAGCTTTATTTTGGAGCTTAAATATTTTATTGGACTCAGAACTGTGGCCACAGAGTGAGGCCATATGTTAGGATTTAGTGCAAGAGCATGGTAAACTGATATTAGGATATTTATACTCATCAGTTCCCTGACTGACAAAAACATAACACATACTTTACTGAGGTAGCAGTACATTTGATTTTTATTACTTTTCCCCTCCAGATCATACCAGTGATGTGGATGTTACGATGTATTGTCACGGACTACAAGCAGGAGATCAAGGTGAAGGAAGTCAACTGCAGGCCATGGAGGAAGAATAAAGGGCTGTCCAAGAATAATCAACAGCTGAGGCATATAAAGGGAAGTTTTTTATTTTTCATATAGACCATATTAGTTTTTGAGCTTTAATTGCATTTGTTTCTTGCCAAGTGAGATTGGTCGGTAATTTCACAGCATTTCTGTTTCTTGTGGAGAGGTATAACTTCAGCATATTTAAGCCAGCCCGGGAATGTTCCTGTAATAAGTGATTGATTACACAAATAACTTTTAGATATGACTAAGCTCACATGAACACTCGTTTATTAACTTTGTTGATGTGTTATTGTAACCACTAGAATGGTTTGATTTCAAAGACGTTGATTCTATTTCTTTGGGTGAAGTGTAAATTTCATTTCACTGACATTGCTTGTGTACACTGGTCTCAGATATTCCATTGTTTATCAGGGTTTCATTTATTTTTTGAGCTACTTGTTCCTCCTCATTTCTCGTCCTACCTGTCTCTGATTTAACTGTATCCCATATTGTTTTTATTTTATTGCTGGATGTATTTATCTTTTCTTAATGCTGGTGTTTAGATTTCTGGATAACCTTCTTCAATGTTTTGCAGTAAATTTTGTAATGAGCTGTAAGGCTAATAACCCATTTACTACTGGTTTTGTAATGTGGCTTACTTGCCTAGAATTGGCTATAAATATATTGTCAGTGGCTGTCTTAGCACATTTGTATACCCTAGTTGGGAAATTTACAGTAGAAATTAAATTGAATGTCAATGTAACTGATTTCAGTGTTTTTCAGGACATGTATATTAAAATCACCAGCAACCACTAGTTCTTTGAGTTTTTTTAGATGTGTGATCATTAGCTACAATGTTAGGAAGAGTGCCTGGGACTCACACTAGGACATGTCACCCATAAACTAACTTACATGACTAATTACACAATGTTATGGATTTACATTTACTCACACCAAAATTAGTCGATGCAGTAGTTGTTTGAGTTTATTATTATTATTAGTCGTAAAGCTCCCAACATGGAAGACGCTAAGTAAAGATGGTTCACTTCTGGGGCTTCTTATTCTTCTTGTTTGCCCACCAGGTCTTCATTCTTTGCGAGAATTCAGCTTTTCTTTCTTCGCTCCATTTTGTTCCAGTTCTCGGCGCTTTTGTCTCTGGTTTGACCTCCCATTTGTCAACTTTAAGTTTGAAATTGTTTCTTTTGTTCATGTCTTCAGTAGTAATGTTGGCTAATTCCAGATCTTTCTTTACATTTTTGATCCATTTTCCTCCATTAACAAGGGATGCTACGTATCTTACTATTTTTTTTTGTAAGTATGTGATCGGGAAGTCTCATTATGTGGCCATAGAATTTTAGACGCCTCTTCCTCATGTCTATCTCTGTTAGAATATTCTTCAATTTTAGAATTTTTCTGTAATCTATACCCCTCTTTGGTCCATCTTGGTCCCAGAATTTTCCTAATGATTTTCCTTTCCTCTTTCTTCAGGTTTTCCATATCTGTTTTCCTTTTAAGTGTCAAGGTTTCGCTGGCATATAGCATTATTGGTTTAATTACCGACTTATAATGTTTAATTTTTGTATTTATAGATAGACATTTTTTATTGTAAATGTTTTGGACCAGCCCTAGACCCCTACAAGCTTTTAATATTCTTTCTTGTTGTGAGTATTTTTCAGAAATTATCTCTCCTAAATATTTAAAGTATGGTACCCTCTTAATTTCTCCATATTTGGTTTGTAACTTAGAAATTTCTAGATTTGTTGTTGTAAACACCGTTTTCTCAAAAGATATTTGTAGGCCAACTTTTCCTGCACAATCTTAAGGTTTCTATCTGTTTGACTGCCATTTCACTAGAATCTGCCATTATTGCAAGATCGTCTGCGTAGGCTAAGTAGGGGATTTGTAGGTCATCTTTTTTGGTTCCCAGTGATATTGGTTTCCAGTACTTTTCTTTTTTGAGTTCTTTTTCCCATTCTGCCATGACTCTATCCAGAACTAAGTTAAATAACAGAGGTGATAATCCATCACCTTGTCTAACCCCAGTTTTTATCTCAAATGATTTCGAAAGTTTTCCCATGAATTTCACTTTGCATTTTGTATTTGTTAATGTCTGCTCTATGATGTTCCGTGTCTTCTTATCCAGTCCTTGTTCTTCAAGAATTTTAAATAGTGTGGGTCTGTGAATTGAATCATATGCCTTTTTAAAGTCGACAAAGACATATACTGTAGGCTTCCTTCGCATTTGTCTCATCCTTGTAATCAATTTCAAGTTTAAAATTTGTTCTGGACATGATCTGTTTGGTCTGAAACCAGCTTGGAAATCTGAGATTTTGGGTTCTAGCAGTTTTTGTGTTCTTTCAAGAAGACAAGCTGATAATATCTTGTATGTGACGGCAAGTAAGGAGATTCCTCTATAGTTGTTCACATCCGATTTATCCCCTTTTTTATGTAACGGATGTATTAGGGCACATTTCCAATCTTCTGGTATTTCTTCAGTAACCCATATGTTTTGAATAATTTTAACAAGCTCATTTCTTGAGTTAGATCCTAGACTTTTGAGAAATTCGGCTACAATCCCATCTTCTCCTGATGCTTTGTTATTTTTGAGTTTGTTTATGTGTTTGATAATTTCTTCTTCAGTTGGCGGTACAGAGTCTTGCTGTTGTGGGGCTTTAGTGCTGGATATTGGAAGAGCTTCTGTTGCTTCTGGACAGTTTAGTAGCGTTTCAAAATATTTGGCTAATTCTTCAATTTTCTTCGTCGCTTAGTGCCAGATTCCCATCTGATTTCTGAAAACAGACATTTTGAGGGATATACCCTTTAATTTGGTTTGCAAAAGTTTTGTAGAATCCATGCCATTGATTCCAGTTGCTGAGTTACATACTTTCTCTTCTCTTGTCTAATAAGTTTATTTGAAAGTTTCCATGTTTCTAAAAAGTTTTGAAGAGTTTTCTCATTTTTATTTGAACTGTACTTCGCAAAGGCTTCTGTACAAACTTGAATTGCCTTTTCGCATTACATATTCCACCATGGATGTTTGTGCTTCTTCAGTGGTATTTGCTCCTTAGCTATTTTTGTGATTTTTTCCTTGAATGTTTCCCAGTTGTTTGCGGGAGAATTTTCCCATTTTTTAATTGTTTCTGATTCTGTTAGTTTTTGTAGGTCAAATTTTGGGATTTCTGGTGGAATTCTTGGTGTTTTCCTTCTTGGGGTGAATTGGACCCGAACTCTTGTGAGATAATGATCTGAGTCAATATTTGCACCTCTCCTAACCTGGATATCTCTGATCTCTTTTTTGAAGTTATATGAGATGGCCACATGGTCAATTTGAAATTCTCCCAATTGGCTTATAGGGGATCTCCAGGTCTTCTGTTTTCTTGGTTTCTTATTGAACGACGTTGAGCTGATTTTCATGTTGAATTGTTGACAAAGTTGGATTAGTCGCATGCCATTTTTGTTGGTCAATTTGTGTGCTGGGTATAGCCCAACCGTCTTCCTGTATTTCTTTTCTCTGCCAATCTGTGCATTGAAATCTCCAACAAGTATTTTGACATCATTCCTCGGTATCTTTGACATTTCAAGTTCTAATCGTTCCCAAAATTTATCCACATTGTCTAGGTCCTTTCTATTGTCAACGTTGCAGGGTGCGTGAACATTAATTAGGGTGTAATATTTATTCTTGTGTTTCAACCTAAGAAACATTAGTCTATTGCTAATAGTTTTTACAGATTTTACAAATTTAACTGAGGATTTTTCGACCATAAAGGCCATACCAAGCATGTTTGCCCCTTTACCAATTTTTCTGGCCGTTCCACTTTTGAAAATTCTGAAGCCATTGTAGTCAGTGATTTGATTATCAGGAAATCTGGTCTCTTGTACTGCTAGGATTTGGATTTTCAGCTTCTTTAATTCTTCTGTTAATGTGTATAATTTTCCGGTTTGTATTAGTGTCCGTATGTTTACTGTTCCAATGTAATCTTCATTTTTGGGAAGTTTTCCAGAGTGCTCCAATCCACTCACAAGTCGTGTAGGTCCGGTCTCCCCAGAATCCGATAGACCGATTGCCACCTTTCTGCTAGGTGGGTGGATTTCACCACCTGGGGTACTTTTGTTATTACATACACGAACCATGATTTTACTTGTAATTGTATTTTGGTCTGACATGTGCCAGTTGGTAGGATCAAGGTTGTGGAGCCTGTTTGAGTTTATTATAAATGATTTTACGAACCACATATGTCGTATTGTGTTAATCATTTCTTCAAATTGCATGCTTTGTCCTGTTTCCTTACTAAAGTCATTATGAGCTCAACATCTTGTCATGCAAATGATAGGGTGTTGGCTCATTGTTTTTACAGGCTGAAGCTGAGGGCATCAGATGTCGCGTCTGTGAAGAGCAAAGGAGGAGTATTGATTATAAACTGTAATTTTGAACTGTGCATTTGGTGATTATAGTTTCAGTGTAATTGTGACTTGTCTTTGTGTTTGTAGTTCAATTGTAATTGTGAACTGTGCATTTGAGTATATTATAAATTTTAATTGTATATTGTAACATCCCACCCTCCTCTGCCATCCTGATCTGGGTCTTCCATGGTTTCCCCAGATAGTGTCAGGCGAATGCCAGGATGGGTCCCTAAGTCCATGGCAGTTGTTCCAATACCCTTTGTATGCTTATTTATAATATTGGAACAATTAAAGTGTTAAAAAAAATGAAACTCAGCTTTTTTAATTCATGTCATTTACCACCACTCAGTGACCTCATTTTATGCTTATAATCAGTATATTTTACAAATCAATGTTAAATGCCTATTTGCATTTGTTTTCCTGGTTTGACAATCAGTTAAACATTTTCTCAAAAGTAGTGTGCAACTTGTTTGGACCATACAGGGAGTGTAACTGATCAGACAGCAACTTGTACCAAACCAAACTCTAGATACCACACCTGCTAAATGACAAACATTCGCACTTGAATGAAAATGAATTAAGGAGTCAAGGTAACTCATAGTATTACACATGCTGAGACATGTAAAGCATATTAACAAGAGAACTTTTCTGGCTTTCAGACAAATCATTTTTCAGAGCTAGAGTGTCTATGTACTCACGTAATGCTGCAAAAACTGACCGAAATAAGTAAAAATAGCTGGTAACAGTATCAAGTCCATGCACGGTTACAGCAGAACTTATTGGGCATGTAGTCTTCAAGAGAAACGGGTCAATGCCATTTGTTGAGTCAAAGCATTCCACGCAGTAACGTGTGTGGTCTGTATAATGTTAATTTTTCAGGTCTGTCTTTCTTTTGAGGAATGAAATGGATCTCTGCACAGCAGCCATACTCTTGCTTTCATGAGGTGAATTATGCTGAGGTCCAGAAGTATAGGTGACTCGGGCAGTTTGCAAGGGAAAGAGCAAATGATGATGCGTTTGGATGTGCACATTAACTGTCAGTAATAAGAACAATGTCTCTCTGCTTCAACTTTACAATTAACTACTATATAGTAGGTCATTCGATTAATTTCAGAACCTTTTCCTGCTTGTCTATCACAGATTTCACTGAAATTTTATTGAACATTCACACGTCTCCCATGAACACTGATAAAGTTTAACATTTGTCGCAGCAATAATGGCAGAGATACAGCCGCTCGCTTTACTCCATGTGCAGAGTGAATGTAAATTTCTGGTGTATTTGAGATGTTACCTTTGGCAAAATTTTGTTGATGAAATGAAATTAGGCCATCTTGTACCACTTTATGCATTCTCATAAGAACAATAATGAAAACAATTTTACAAATCATATTCAGCCAGAAAATTGTAGGCAAAATTGCCCAGAAAATTTCAGAGTTTGGCTTTATATATATATCTTAGGGACTACAGGTATGATGAACATGAAACTTGGTATGTAATCCAATAACACAAGGTTGTCAGGTATAAAGTTCTGTTTTTGTACCACTTTCCAGTATGGAATAAATTAAATGGAACGTAGATTTGGTAAGTAGGTGAAAAATGTGGTCTTTTTGACCTGATTTTGCAAAAGAACTGTTCTATTACTCTTTCCAAACTGGACTCGTTAAAACACCATTGTTTTAACAAAAAAAGACCAAAAAAGTTTTTGCTTACCCAATGTGAGCTATCAATGCTAAATAATTTGAATCATGGACATGCAAACTGTGGCACGGAAGAAATATAAACTTTGAATTTTTACATCTCATAGAGTAAACACGTGCTGATCATGAAACTTAACATCCAATAGATCAGAATCAGGATGATTTGGGATACAAAATTTCAGTTACTTTTGTCTAATGATGTACAAATTCATCCACAAGATGATCTTTATGAAATGATTAAAATGGGATACATTCCACACTTCATTTATAAATACAATTTTCTATTAAAGTGTCAAAACTAATGTCCTTCTAACCAATGTCTTTTAAGCCCCCCCCCCCCTGCCCCCAGACAGTGGGATTAATTTTCATCCAGGCCTAATACTGCTCCGTAAAGTGAGGCAAAGTAGCCAGAAAAACCATGCTGCGAATAAAGTTTTATCTTTGGCTTCTTATAGCTTACTGATTAAAGTAATCATAAAACATGAAACTTTAGACTCAACAACTTTGCAATGTAAGGTTACCCAGTATAAAATATCATTCACATACTTCTTTCGAAATTTCTAAAACATCAGTTCAAACTTGATGTTGTGGTCTTCAGTCCAGAGAAGGGTTTGATGCAGCTCTCCATGCTACTCTATCCTGTGCAAGCTTCTTCATCTCCCAATACGTACTGCAGCCCACATCCTTCTGAATCTGTTTAGTGTATTCATCTCTTGGTCTCCCTCTACAATTTTTACCCTCCACGCTGCCCTCCAGTACTAAATTGGTGATCCCTTGATGCCTCAGAACATGTCCTACCAACTGATCCCTTCTTCTTGTCAAGTTGTGCCACAAGCTCCTCTTCTCCCCAATCCTATTCAATACTTCCTCATTAGTTACGTGATCTACCCATCTAATCTTCAGCATTCTTCTGTAGCACCACATTTCAAAGTCTTCTCTTCTTGTCCAAACTATTTATCGTCCATGTTTCACTTCCATACATGGCTACACTCCATACAAATACTTTCACAAACGACTTCCTGACATTTAAATCTATACTCGATGTTAACAAATTTCTCTTCTTCAGAAACGCTTTCCTTGCCATTGACGTCTACATTTTATATCCTCTCTACTTCGACCATTATCAGTTACTTTGCTCCCCAAATAGCAAAACTCATTTACTACTTCAAGTGTCTCATTTCCTAATCTAATTCCCTCAGCATTGCCTGACTTAATTCGACTACATTCCATTATCCTCGTTTTGCTTTTGTTGATGTTCATCTTATATCCTCCTTTCAAGACACTGTCCATTCCGTTCAGCTGCTCTTCCAAGTCCTTTGCTGTCTCTGACAGAACTACAATGTCATCGGCGAACCTTAAAGTTTTTATTTCTTCTCCACGGATTTTAATACCTACTCCGAATTTTTCTTTTGTTTCCTTTACTGCTTCCTCAATATACAGATTGAATAACACGGGGAGAGGCTACAACCCTGTCTCACTCCCTTCCCAACCACTGCTTCCCTTTCATGTCCCTTGACTCTTATAACTTCCACCTGGTTTCTTTACAAATTGTAAAAAGCCTTTCGCTCCCTGTATTTTACCCCTGCCACCTTCACAATTTGAAAGAGATTATTCCAGTCAACATTGTCAAAACCTTTCTCTATGTCTACAAATGCTAGGAACGTAGGTTTGGCTTTTTTTAATCTAGCTTCTAAGATAAGTCGTAGGGTCAGTATTGCCTCACATGTTCCCATATTTCTACAGAATCCAGACTGATCTTCCTTACCAGTTTTTCCATTTGTCGTCTGTACAGAATTCGCGTCAGTATTTTGCAGCCGTGACTTATTAAACTGACAGTTTGGTAATTTTCACATCTGTCAACACCTGATTTCTTTGGGATGGGAATTATTATATTCTTCTAGACGTCTGAGGGTATTTCGCCTGTCTCATACATTTTGTTCACCAGATGGTAGAGTTTTGTCAGGACTGGCTCTCCCAACGCTGTCAGTAGTTCTAATGGAATGTTGTCTACTCCCGGGGCCTTGCTTCGACTTAGGTCTTTCAGTGCTCTATCAATGTCTTCACGCAGTATCTTATCTCCCATTTCATCTTCATCTACATCCTCTTCCATTTCCATAATATTGTCCTCAAGAACATCGCCCTTGTATAGTCCCTCTATATAGTCCTTCCACCTTTATGCTTTCCCTTCTTTGCTTAGAACTGGGTTTCCATCTGAGCCCTTGATATTCATACAAGTGGTTCTCTTTTCCCCAAAGGTCTCCTTAATTTTCCTGTAGGCAGTAGCTATCTTACCTGTCGATCTCATTTTTGAGACGTTTGTATTCCTTTTTGCCTGCTTCATTTACTGCATTTTTATATTTTCTCCTTTCATCAATGAAATTCAATATTTCTTCTGTCACCCGAGGATTTCTACTAGCCCTCGTCTTTTTACCTATTTGATCCTCTGCTGCCTTCACCACTTCATCCCTCAAAGCTATCCATTCTTCTTCTACCGTTAATCTTTCCCCCATTCTTGTCAATTGTTCCTTTATGCTCTTCCTGAAACTCTCTACAACCTCTGGTTTAGTCGGTTTATCCAGGTCCCATCTCCTCAAATCCCACCTTTTTGTAGTTTCTTGAGTTTTAATCTACAGTTCATAACCAATAGATTGTGGTCAGAGTCCACATCTGCCCCTGGAAATGTCTTACAATTTAAAACCTGGTTCCTAAATCTCTGTCTTGCCATTATATAATCTATCTGGTATCTTCTAGTATCTCCAGGGTTCTTCCATGTATACAACCTTCTTTCATGAATTTTGAATCAAGTGTTAGCTGTGATTAAGTTATGCTCTGCGCAAAATTCTACCAGGCTGCTTCCTCTTTAAATTCTTAGCCCCAATCCATATTCACGTACTATGTTTCCTTCTCTCCCTTTTGCTACTCTCGAATTCCAATCACCCATGACTATAGTTCAAACTTAATTTTTCTAAAAATTAAAATAAGTCACATTCAACTTGCTTTTAGAAAATTATGGACAAATTTGAGGGAATGAACCCAAATAACAGGGTAGATTTCAACAACCTGTTGACCATGTTCTGCTGTGTCTCATTGACGAGTGATATCTCACTGTATTGCATTGGTCCGTGATGACATTGTTTAGAGATAATGTCGTGATCATATCTCACATGCTGTCTACCATGGAAACGGCTGAAGCAAATAATCAGTAGTCTTGAGACAATGAACAGAGGATTTCAGGTTCTCAGCAAATGGCTTTTTAAATAGGCAGGTACCATACGGCTTTGGAACCTAAATTAAGAAAGCAGATTACAGGCTTGGGAATGTGGATGAAGAAACACACCCATGGCTGGTACTGCACAGCTATTGGGCATGACCCCTATGGTGATGAGTTTGCTGATTCATATTCCTGAAATGGTAGTGAAAGCCTCACCATGGACCTGCGCTATATTGTGAGCTGTTACTTATCAACTTAAAAATAAAAACGACGTACAACTCTCAAATTTGTTGCTCATTTTCAGGTATTGTTAGCATACATTGAAAAATCGAGCATGATTTTCTGGCTGCTTGAAAGCATGCTCTTTCTGCCTGTGATTAGTTCGAAAACCGGTGTGGAAAACAAATTTTCTGGAAGCTAATTGAATGTGATACATTTTTGTAATTTTTACAAAAATTAAGTTTGAATTGGTTTTGTAGAAATGTGGGTAGTAGTACATGAATGACATTTTATATTGGAAAACTTTGTTCACAAGTTGTTGTTGTCCACAGCTTCATGTTTATCCAGCCGTTAATCAACAAAATATCAAAAACCGAAGTTAAGACTTTATTCATAGTGCGATTTTTCCAGTTACTTTGCCCCAAATTTGTGTAGCATTGTTATCACATATTTGAAATTAAACCCATGAATCGGGGGAGGGGGCTCCTTCAAACATGTCTAGAATGAGACTAGTTTTGTAGCTTTAATAAAAACTGTGTTGGTAAAAGAAGTGTCAAATGAGTCCTATTTTCAGACCATTGGAAACTAGTAGATGCATGAAATGTTGCATTCCACATATTTGTGCTAGTGATCTATTGTGTATTAATTTTCATGTTCAACATGTGTGTACTCGGAGATATAAGAATCCGAAGTTTACATTTTTTTCACATTGCATTTCCTGCGTCCAACTTTGATTTAATTTATCTAGCATTGATAGCCCACATTGGATAATGAAATAAGTTTTATAGAACACAGTTTTTTGCAAATTCAGGTCCAAAACATTACATTCTGACCTCCTTACAAAATCTTCAACTTTTCACTTAATTTATTCAGCATTGGAAAAATGATACGTAAATGAAACTGTATATTTGAGAACCTTACATTGTTAGGCTACGAGATACCAAGTTTCACATTCATCATAGCTTGAGTCGCTGAGTTATTAAAACTAAAACTCTGAATTTTTGGACAATTTTGCCTACGATTTTCTGGCTGAATATGGCTTGTCAAATTCATTTTATTATTATTATTATTTTCTTTTAGATGAGATAATAAAGCTTGAAGACCATTTAAAAACAGGTAGAAATTTCCTGAAGGTGCTCTGTATAGGGTTACTTTATAAAGGACCTATTACGAAATTGTATCTCTGTTGCACATGCTTCTAAGTGCTAATCTAAGAAAAATTTATTAATGTCAAGATTCTTAAATTTAAAACTGTCGCAACTCCTCCTTTCTCCATATTTTGTCTACAGAAGTTAGAGGCTAACTTCAATTCTGTAAGGTTTAACATGTCTACTATACCAGTGGTCACATGATGTTCAGAGAGGTAGTTTATATCAACTAGGTTCAATGACTCTAATCCATCAATGCACATAAGTAGTTCATTAATTTTACTTCTAAGCCCTCGAATATTTTGATGCACTAAAGATAGCTGGCATTTCACATTTACTGCGATGAAATTGGGTGGAAAAAAAAATTATGCTGATTCCTGTAAATTTTTAACCAACATATATGTTTGCTGATCCAATGTGGCAGGATTATGCTGTTAGATTTCTTTCTGAAACTGAAGGTTTGTTTCAATCTTTATTTCTCTCAGAACTTGACTTCATTCTGTCCTACCTATCTGATATCCCTTGTTGAGAGCACTCATTATTTCATGGGAATAAAGAGCTACCTGTGTTGCAGAAGAATGTTTTCTGAATCCGTGTTGGTTATGTATCTGTCATTTTCTGCAAGGTGATTCATGTTATAGTACAGTATATGCTCCAAAATCCAACTGCAAATTTAGTTCAGTGATATGGGTCTGTAATTCAATGAGTTACTCCTATTTTCTTTCTTGAATATTGGTGTGACCTGTGCTGCTTTCCAGTCTGTAGGAACAGACCTTCCATCAAGTGAGAGGTTGTATATGATTTCTAAGAAAGGTGCTATTGTATCTGCATACTCGGAAAGGAACATGACTGGTATACCACCTGGACCAGAAGACTTGCCTTTAAGTGATTTGAGTTGTTACGCAACACCTTAAATTATCTACTTTTGTCACTCATGCCAACAGCTGTTCTGGTTTTGAATTCTGGAATATATAAATGTCATAGGAAAGTTGTCGTAGAATGTAAACGCTTAAGGATGAAAGAAGACCAGTAATACTGTAAAGCAGAAGTGTTGAGTTGTTGATATGCACACAGTGATCTGCAAATCTCCTATCCCCCCCCTCCCCTCCCTCCTCTGCTCTCCTAGTCCAGCAGGAGTTTAATTTGGTTAGAACATTGACTTCATAAAAAAGTACCCCTGTCTTTACTGACGACATCAATTTTTCAGGTATATTCAGATTTTGTGTGGTGTTCATATATTTAAAAATGTTTCATGTACTAGATGGGCTGTTCCAAGATGTTGCTGGTCATTCCTGAAGATCATTTTGCTGATATCAACCTTTGGCAGGCGAATTCAAGACAACAGCAACCAACTACCCTTCTACATCTGATCTACAGTGCTTGGTGATTGACCATGAAGTCTTCTCGTTCGCTCGGCAAAGAACTCGTTACTGCTATTACGCTCATATTCCCAAAAGGAAAGGAAACTATGCAACTGATATACTATGCTGTCCATTATATAATGTTGATTTGGAACACAAACATTGTACAGTTGTAAAACATGAACGATGTTTGACAGTCATACTAGAACTAAAAAATGCACTGACTGTGCATAAGTACCAGACTTTTCTGCGATATTTATTGGCATTGCTGCCAGTTTCACAAATGTCATCTTTTTCATAAACTTGGATAATTACTCGTTATTCAGATAATTTCATATCATTTAATGCACTGCTGTTGTGATGATCATGTAAAGAGTACAAATAATTCAGATGATGTAAAGGAAGTGTATTTTATGGAATTCACTGTCTGACATTCATATTTCAGTGTGATTGTAATGCCTGTATATTTTACGCTGTCCTTCACTGTATTATGAGAAATACTGATCATTGTTTGTCAAGTTCATTGACAGATTAATCTGTATTTCACTGTATAATTGTAATGTCTTTGTGCAAATAAACCTTATATAATCTGAATGTATATGTTGAGCATTCATTGTATTACGATGTAAAATCCTTTATCATTGTGATGCAATCTCTAGAGAAAGGCTTGTTGCTTACATAACTGAAGACTCGTAATTTTGGTGGGTTTGCATTCAGATGAAACTTAGTGATTCATAAATTATCAATGCCTGAAAAGAAATGCTTCAGTAAACTTTCATTGGTATTAGACATAAGTTTTCTGGATATGGTACAGCATCATAAGAAGGCTGCTGCAACCATGGCCAACACGTTGGTTATTCTCCAGCAGCAGTAGTTTTATACATTATGACGCCATACCATACCCAGAAAGCTTTTATGTTGACTGGCTGGCCACGGAAGCCCAAGCACTTTCATTGATTTTCTTTACAAAGAATGTAGTGAACAGCTGTTGTACCACAGTTGTTGGAATCTGAATGTCGTTCTTAATTTTATGTTAATAAATAATACACTACTGTAAGAAGCACTTCCAGGACACTCATTTTACTCATTCACTAATTATTTAGCTATATAGAATTTCTTGAAGCTTTTTACTTTCTCTGAATTTTTGTCTGTCCCCTTGTTTTTCGTCACTTGGTTATGTAAAACTACCATGTGCCTTACACTGCTCTGTTCTTTATATACAGATCATTTCTTGATCTGAGATGCCTCAATATTGAATGAAATATGAGTGAGAATGTGCAAAGCATTTTGGTGTTTTGATCCACTTCTCTGGACAGATTATCATTTGCCATCAAAACCATAAGAGAATTTGTTTTTAGTTTTATAATACTGAAGATATCAGCTAGTGAGACTGGATCGAGCAAGTGTCCCTGGTGATAACTTTATGTCTGATCAATGGAGTAGGGGGGCTGTTGCAGTGATGGTTATTGAATGCTTCACGTATTTGTTTATGGCTAGAGATGACATTATCTACATTAATATTATAGAGTAAGATTTGCATTTTTTCTTAAGTGTCATTGTTAACTCGCCACATGGCTACATTCATTGCTAAAGTAGAATATGAATAGCCAGTTGCAGTTTCTGGGCTTCACAGTGCTTACTCTGCATAATGACAATAACAACAAAGCTGTTCATAGCACACAGGGACACTAGCAGCACATTTGTGATAAGTCGACTCTTGGTCTGTGGTCCACATTTTCGATTTTACAACATTGTAATGTATTCACTCTCCAAATTGGTACTAATCCAAATCAGTCCTGGTATCCGTTTCTGAACTTGGCTGTAAAACAGGTAAAGAATATCAAAAGTATATAAATGTGTTAGACATCTATTAATGTGTGTGTGTGTGTGTGTTGGATCATAATAGGTTTACACCTTTTTGATACGTTTAGTGCAATAACAAATCAGTAACACATGAGGGAAAAGTTACTGTAAAATTTACACATCTCACAACAGAAGTAGGTAAATTTTCAGCATTAACATACCAGTACAATCCCAAGGCTACTGAAATGCCCAAACACGGCTTTAAATACAAACATTTGGTTCCTGCAAGTAAATCTACATTCGGTGTGTCATGTCAGTTGTCTGTAGGGATGGCACTGTAACTATATGAAGTATTTTAAGCCAATAGCTTTTCCCTTATTTTACATTTTTGTCTTAGGATGCAATAAAATTAGCTCGAGTACCGAAATTTCACACATCTACTCTGAAATATATACTACATTGGTGCACTCATGAGTACATGTTTGAGATGTTGAGATTGTGAACCCATACCTGGTACTGCAGAATAGCAACTCTTTCCATGTGGATGACAATACATAGAAGGCAAATACCTCCTGGTGGTTTTGTAAAGGTGCAGCAGCCCTACATCTTAATCTTTCACATATATCATTTTAACTACATTTTCAATCCATGTAATTCCCTCGAGGTTAGTTGGAGAATGATTAACTTTTCTCTCAATTTATAGTACCCATTCCATCCAAGATTTGTGTGACATTGATCATAGCCAGTCTACTGCCACTACATCCATTGCAGGTCAACATTTGATGCTCAACACTTCACACGACATGCAAACATTAAATTGGTAGAAAGAACTGTCCTACAACTTAAACATTAACTGGGCTCACTCATGTGAGTGTGGGATTCTCAAAGGCAATTCACTTTCAATGGTGCTACATAACATATGTAACTGATACAAAACTATTTTTTTAACCACTTGTCAGCAACAAGGTACAGTACTACTTACCCTGCCTTATAAATATTAAGAGGACTGTTCCATGACAAACCATCCAATTACCAGTTCTGTTAAAAAATACATTTACTTCAAAGCTTCATTCTTGTTTTGAGAAGTGCTGAAACTGAACAAATGTTACCTCACCTAAATTTTCATCTTCTAGTTACCCTTGAAAACTATTTTATTTAAAGCGTTGGAAAGGCATATAGTAACAACTATGAAGAACTATGTTTCTTGAGCCAATACATTTCAATAGCCGTTATTCAATGTATTTAATTGTTAAGGTCCCCAGGCTGACGTTTTTATTGCTGTCTCCTATTACTCGAAAACCCTAAATGTTGCTTTCTTATGGAAAATAGACATGCGAATACAGATTCAAAAGATAAATAGAAGTCTCATGGCAGTTACAAGAAGTATGTTTTAACAATATTTTCTAATAGAATGATGAAAATGGAGTACCAGAATGACAAAATTATAATAGAGTGACTTACATTCCTTGACTCTTATGAGATTGCACATAATTCAGTATATGTTGGCTGTGCTGCAATTTGAGATAGATTGGCTAGGCCATTAAAATATAGCCTTCATATTAACAACTTCCTTTGTTGTTTACTGCAAAAGAATCCCCCAAAATTACATTTTTAAAATCTAGTTAGTAAAATATTTAAGGCATGTACCTTCTGTATCATTTTGTTTCCCATTAATTCCTCTCCATAACAATTTTTCTGGAAATAGGTGTGCTGAATTGTGTTATGAGACCAATGTAACACACTATTACAAAAATTATGTTTATGTATGAAATAGAGTAAAATTATTGTATAATGGTTCGAGGTCTTTATCATCAAAGTGATAAAATAAAGCCAGACTCGTGGAACTGCCCTAGATTCAAAAGTGATGCCCAGGCATTGTGTGCACATAGTACCCATCTAGGAAACAAGACAAAAAATGTGCAGGAACAGTTGCTAAACATCTTCATTTAGCTGAACAGCAATTGTCAATCTGAATATTGTTTTGGATACAACTATACTATACTTGGCATGGTAACGTTTGTGTCATGCCATTGCCTTCCTCCAACATCTGAACAGACAAGAGGCCTTACAGTTTACAATGGACTGGGGATTGAACCTGAGACCTTTGGAATTTTAACCTGGCCAAAATACTTTTCTACTTCGCAGTATGAATCCTCAAGAGTCAATTGTCAACCAAAAAACAAATTTACAGTAAATATAAAGCTTCACTTCAGTCGTCAAGTGCCGAAAGTGTGTCATTTAGCAGGTGTGGTATCTAGAGTTTGGTTTGGTACAAGTTGCAGTCTGATCAGTTACACTCCTTATATGGTCCAAACAAGTTGAACACTACTTTTGAAAAAATGTTTAACTGATTGTCAAACCAGGAAAACAAATGCAAATAGGCATTTAACATTGATTTGTAAAATATACTGATTATAAGCATAAAATGAGGTCACTGAGTGGTGGTAAATGACATGAATTAAAAAAGCTGAGTTTCATTTTTTTTTAACACTTTAATTGTTCCAATATTATAAATAAGCATACAAAGGGTATTGGAACAATTGCCATGGACTTAGGGACCCATCCTGGCATTCGCCTGACACTATCTGGGGAAACCATGGAAGACCCAGATCAGGATGGCAGAGGAGGGTGGGATGTTACAATATACAATTAAAATTTATAATATACTCAAATGCACAGTTCACAATTACAATTGAACTACAAAAACAAAGACAAGTCACAATTACACTGAAACTACAATCACCGAATGCACAGTTCAAAATTACAGTTTATAATCAATACTCCTCCGTCGCTCTTCACAGACGCGACATCTGATGCCCTCAGCTTCAACCTGTAAATACAATGAGCCAACACCCTATCATTTGCATGACAAGATGTTGAGCTCAGAAAGACTTTAGTAAGGAAACAGGACAAAGCATGCAATTTGAAGAAATGATTAACACAATATGGCATATGTGGTTCGTAAAATCATTTATAATAAACTCAAACAACTACTGCATCAACTAATTTTGGTGTGAGTAAATTTAAATCCATAACAGTGTAATTAGTCATTTAAGTTAGTTTATGGGTGACATGTCCTAGGTACTTAATAATAAACATGGAAAGATGACCAAAGTGTGAGTCCCAGGCACTCTTCCTAACATTGTAGCTAATGATCACAGAGAAAATGTTGGGGAGGCAAACGAGAGACTGTATCCGACTGGCAGGACACTGAAGATTTAACAGCACCACAAAAGAGGTTGCTTACAGTACACTTGTCCATCCTCTGCCACAGAACTGCTTCACAGTATGGGATTCTTATGACTGAAGACCCCAAAAAGGTTTAAAGGCAGCTCATTTTGTATTACAAAATAGAGAGGTGTGTCATATGCAAGTTTGCGTGGCAACAATTAAAGGTACTTTGTGGTATGAGGATGTCATGAAATGGCAGCTTTCTCCTGTAAATGTGAAAATATGTGCAACAACACAGAAATGAAAACGATAAATCTGAACACACACAAATTGACTGAAGTTAATTTTTCCCCACTTGCTTCGAGTGGAACAGGAGAGGAAGTGGTTCAATGAACTAGCTGCCAGGCACTTGTTTGGGATTTGCATATTAGTCATGGAGCTGTAAATCAGTCTCATGGATTATCTGGATGGGAAGATAATGAACTTTAAATTACCTCGCATTTGCACCTAATTCTGCTGTACTATATTTAGAAATCTCTGATCAGTAACCACTGAATCCCACAGAACAACCTCTGAAAATAAAAGCTAATTTACATCGAAAACTTAATGATGGTCAAATAGGTGAAAGTTCAATTAACTCTGAAGATATTTCAATAAATTAATTAGAAAAATATCAAATTTATACACAAAATAGAACAGAATGAATGCAAAGTTAATTTTACAAGGGTTAAAACAACTGTGCTTCACTATGAATGACCTATAAATTAATGCCTAGCAGTTAATTGTAATCTAACAAAACTATGAAGAAACTGCGTGACTAAAATTTCTTAGGGCCAATAACATGCAAAGCATTAAAACAAATGACACTATAAAAAAATGAGTAAATGAAATTTTTTTTTTGAGTTAAACAGGACAAATGAAAACAGCCTAAGAAATTTATCTCCAGATATGTGGGAACATATGAACAAGCAATATCTTAGCAGTTAATTATAAATGAAAGTAGCTCTCCCCCCACCCCCTGTAAGGTTTCAGATTTAGGATTCCAAACGCAGAAGCATTGATCAGTGTGAGCTGTTCTGAAGGGAAGACACGATGAGAAAATACTGGAGGAAAAATAGAGCAATGAAAGAATGACTTGCCACACAGTCCCGAACTGACCGAAGTATCTATTTGTGGACAGACATTTAAAAAATCAGATTTTGGTTTATTTGTAGAATACAAGGGAAATGCAATCAGTCTACAAAGAAGACTGCTTATAAATCACTTTTGCCACCATCCCTAGACTATTGCTTAAGCATGAGAGACTCATAACCAAACAAAGAGGTATATTGAATATACAGACTGAACAAATGGTCACATGGTGGATTCATGAAAGTGTCACAGATGCTTTAAATGAACTGGTAGACTAACAATCACAGTGTCCCAAGAAAGCCTACTCACAAAGATTTAAGAAACAGCTGTAAATGACTATACTAGTCTTCTACATATAACTCCTGCAGGGATCGAGACAAGATTAGACCAAACACAGCTCACACAGAGGCACTTCTACATGAACATAATGGGAAAATCTAATAAATGGTACACAACCTCTGCCATGCATTTTATCAGCAATAGAGCAAGTGGTAAATACCTATCAAATTCCAACACTTATCACTAACAAACCACTATTTAAAGCTTAGGTATCTAGCAGAGAGTTCAAGATATAATTAGCAATATTTGTGATACATAAATTATAAAAAGGGCACAATATAAAGAAAAGATTTAAAAATGAAATTTTGGAAGATAACTTATCCGAGCCTCAAAATACTTCTTGAGGAGCGTATTACGCTCCAACGTTGCATTCAGCAAAGAACGATTCACTTCCATCCATTCACGTTTCAATTCCAAGCTTTCCCGTTTCAACTGGAGCCTCTCTTTCTCCCTCTGGTCTCTCTTTTTCTGTCTTTCCCGCTCCATCTCCAGCCTCTCCTGTAAATAATTGCTCCTCTCTTCTTGGAAATCTCTTACTGTGCGACTCTTCAGTTTAAGCTTCTTGTGAGGAGGGGTGGATGTACTTGCAGAGTCCTTAAATATTAACATGCACAAAAATTGCTTACATGCTCATGCACCAAAACTGGTAAAATGCTCATGCATAAGTATGGCATAGAGAAGTATTACATCATAGTAATGTTAGCACTTACCCAGCGATGAAAATAATTTAGTACAGGAAAGAAGACACTAAAAAATACAGAGTAAAATCAGATTTGCTTGGATAGAGAGAATGAACACAGTCGCATAGCAATGCTTTTAGGCACAAATTTTGTTACTGAAAAAAATTTTCGTATAACTAATAAACCAGTTTAATGTAAATACCTCCAGAAGGAATAGGGTAGAATAGAGATGTCTGCAATACTTAAAGAGGGTAAAACGCAAATTAAGGAATGAAAACTACAGTGCCTCTAACCAATTAAATTATTGCCATTAATAGTGTACAAATCAAACTGTGGTCATATTTGCTTGGAAGATTACTAACGTATAAAGAAATTTGAATGAAATTAACAACGAATGCACTGAAAACGAAAAACGTTCACACAAACATCCAGTATACTCCCACAATATTCACTGAGAGACCTGACAAACTGCATAACTTCGGACCGCGATGTTGCAAATATGAATCAAACCATTTTATATTTACAGATATTTGTAAAACAAAATTGATACCTCCAGTTACCTTGGAGGATGAATTGAAAAATTACTTACGCACATTAACCATAAATTGAAGGATACAAAAAATAGGAAAGTCATATACAACAAAAATCCATGAAACTGCAATGCTCACACCCACGTGGACTCTTAGCATTTAGTAATTAACAGCTATACAGTACGAATGGAACTATCAGAAATCATTGGCTTGGAAAATACCCCATGCAAAGCACTTCAAGATACTTAGTAGCTTTGTTATGAAAGTCATAAAATGCAGTCTCAGCAAGCAGTAGGCATATTTCGCTCAAAGAATTAAACTTTCCAGAGTCAGAGTGAGAATTAGAAAAAACTAACCTTCGAGTATCCCGATGGACCTGGAACAGCCTGGTCGCTTGGTTGGTCGGTCGCTGCCTCCGCCACAACGTCTAAAGAAAATAAAGCACTGCGTTAATGTATATCAAAAATCGTTATAAACCAAGTCTCTTGAAGAAATTCACGTGATGACTGTACGAAGTATCGAATGTAACTTACTTGCACCATCAAGCAAAATCTCCGGGTAAATGTTGGTCTTGTTATGGAAGATTTCGTCCATTTCCTTCATATAAACGAAATCTTTCCGACCTCTCCCCGACTTATTGTTATTGTCTACTACGCCCTTATAAGAACGTAGCAAACATCGCCATTTGTTTTCGCATTGTGCTGGCGAGAACGTCTTCCCCAGCGCTTCTGCGAGATACGTGGACATCGCGTTCCATAACTGATGTTTCCTCTTCAGATCACGACTCTTACCGAGCCGTTCGTGATGAATTCTATAGAATTCAATTAATTTCAATGTAGATTCCTTGTCCCACAACGGTTCCGGTGTGGGACATGAAGGAAATTGTTCTTGGGTACGGGGTGGATGGAAAACCAAGAACTCGTCCATCACATCATAGTCTGAAAATAACAAATATATAATAGAGTTTCTATATTCTCAACCATAATTAACATACACTTTTTACAACTAATTAACAAATAATCTTACTTTGCATCACCTCGTCCCCAGACAAAACATTGCTGTTGCTGCTGCACATGGTCGATGGTAACAACTGAATTCAGCTACGAGCTACGTCCCACGTGAGTCCAACCAGAAATGGGCCGCCAGAAAGTGTACGAGCAGCGCAAGTAGCAAGCGCGGAAGTTCTACGTCATCGTAGCCGCGCATGCGCAGTAACGCCTTATTTCTCGCGCTGGAAAACTGCTTTCTGGCAACTGCTCAAACACACCTAATGTGTTGCGTACTGTGCAGTCAGCTGCAACCTCGTGCTTTGGCGGAAAAATGTGTGTGACATTCTCAAGGTAATTTATGAGCGTTTATATACCGTAAACAAGAATAAGCGAAGAAAATTGTTTCGGGAAGTAAATTAACACGGCACTTCATTCTATCACAATAACAGTTGCGTCTGATGAGTGTAATAGTTCGCGATATGTTGTGATGACGCGGTGATAGCTATGTTTGAGGCTGCTGTTCTTTTTATTATTATTTTTTTAATTGGTACATAAGAATGAGATTTTGTTCTGTATTTAATAGTGATCACATCACCTATGGTGTACTTGGTGATGGTGTGTGAATGTTGTAATTTTTTCAGGCTATCTTTATAACAGCCACATACTTGAGTTATTTGTCCTTGTTGTTTTTGGTGTGTCCGGTAAAATCGCTACCTTTATCTTCGTAAAAGAAACGGCTGAGATTGTGACGTGTTGTCAGGAGCAGTTTGTCTATGCAGTGATCTCCGCCATAATCTGACGAGAAAAGGCGGACAGTGAAGTTCAACCATTCGCAATGTTAGTGCGGTTATGTTGACTTACCTGTAATAATGATTGTGATGTTAATTTACTGTGATGTAGACATTTAGCGGCTCCAGATTTTAGGGCTGACGTAAGCATTTTTCAAGTGCCCACAGTTACATCATTTCATGGTTCGAGTATGTTCGCATGAAAGGAAATGGGATAGTTGTGTTGCATTTTGTTAGTTTTCATTGTGCTTTGATCACTCGTGTCGTTAGTATTCGTCAAATCATGTGTAAATACAGTTTGTTGTAGCGTGTGGGTTTTAATGGAGTTCTGTAGAAGAGTACTGTAACGTTATTTACGAACTGGCGAAATACAAGGTACAAATTAACTGTAATTCGTCTAACATAAAGCATTACATGTCATCAGAAATTAATAGATCATTCATCTTACAGTTAGTAGGAAGTCGTTTCAGTAAATCAGTTTTGTAAGAAAAAACTAACCAATGTCCAATCTTGATGGTAATCAAGAATGAGAACTTCCACATTGGAGTGTGCAATCTACGTTACATGTATCTGGTTTTCTTTAAAAGCTGGTAAAAATTCTAAAATGATTTTGCTTACTGTAGAGTATACATTTGTGAATGAATACAGATAAAGAAAGTTTGAAGGTAATACCTATGTGGAAAATGCATATTCACTGATTAAAAAAAAAAAAGTCTGTATGTCTGGATTTTCATCACCTCCCTATCAGACTAAAATTAACACTACGAGCAAAGAGTATAATGAAGTATTTGGTTTAATTCCGTAATTTCACTGCAATCTATTGAATGCTGTGATTGTTTGTAATGCTCCCTATCAGACTAAAATTAACACTACGAGCAAAGAGTATAATGAAGTATTTGGTTTAATTCCGTAATTTCACTGCAATCTATTGAATGCTTTGATTGTTTGTAATGCTGAAGTTAGTGCATGCACAAAAAAATACACCATCTTTCATAATTGTCACAATAGAACAGTATCTGTAAGCCAGTGTTAGAAAGGAGCAGTAGCAACTGTAAATTCTGTTTTCAGTGCATATTATTTTATGATTGTTCATGACCTGAGAAATGTGAATTAGTTTATATCAAGGAAAACTCCTTTCCTTAACCACTTTGAATCTGTTTCCTGTGTAATCACCCTCTTACTGTACCCAGTAGGCGAGTGAAAATACAGCATTATAGCTATACCACATGGTAACAATGGAAACTGAGTAGACCTACAGCTGTTCTTATCTGAATGCTTTTTTTTTTTCTCCAGACTGTAGAACTGAAGCCATGGACCAGGAGCCAACTATGTGGATAAAAAAAAGAGGGAACAGATGAAGTACAAACTGAGTTATGCTTCATGGTAAGCTGTTTACTTGTATTTCTTAACAGTGTTTCATTAATTTCTGTGAGCAGTATGGTGTGTGAATACATACAATTGATGTCATACAGCTGGAGACATGAGTAATTCAATTTACTAAAAAAAAAATGGTGAACTTTGTCTTAAATATGGCGTTTTGCACAGTGCATTGAAATAATCCTTGTATTAAGCCTCACATAGAATTGAGCAAGAGTTTAAATTTAATGTTCAGTAAACATGGAAAACTTTTTTTGATGCACAACCAAATTATGCTGATAAAGTGGGTATATTGTGCTCTGATATGCTTCTTTTAAATGAAAACCTTAATGAGCAACTTAAGAATAACTGACTATTGTAAATGTTAGCAGTGCCATTAAATTTATAAATGGTATGGCTGCAGTTAATGCATTACTGCAGTGTATTGCGGTATGGCATGAGAGTTGTAATTTATTTATTGATGATGATATAAAATAAATTATTTGTAAATAATTTTGAAGTGACATTCACATGGTCACTAATCTGAGAAGTACATTCTGTAGCACTATTAACATTAGGTGTTGACTTTGAATATGTGAACAAAGTGTAAGTGGAACTGTCAGCAGTAAAGTTAAATTTCAGACAAATCACATGGAAGCTTAAACAGTTACACAGCCCATAGGTGCAGAATGAATTTTTATGTTGGCAGTAAAGTATCTATGAAGCCATGGGGCTACGCATTAAATACTGATAGATTTGTTCATAACCACTTTCTGTGTTTGCTGCATGTTGTTACTCATATTGTTTGTGAAACTGCCAGAATGTTACACTTACTGGTGGAAAATTATCTTACACATACATGTCACTTAAAATCCAATGCAGTGCAACCATTTGTAGGGTACTCAGATATCAGCAGGCAAACAATTTCACTTGGTGCCACTAGTATTTTTATTGTGCCAACCAGAATTGAAGGTCCTTACACAATCACACAAACTACTTGTGTACTGTCTGTGCTGAAAAAATCTGTTTCAACATCCATCTAGAGTGCAACTGCAGAAGTACTGTGATAGCATTAATTCAGCATTTGCATTTGAATATATGTAAGTGCTTCATTATAGTTTGTACAAACTATGTGATCAGCTTGCAATTCATTCGATAAGCTGTATCACAACAATAATCCTAAACTATCACTGTGAGGAAATGGTAGGAAAGTAAATACACTAAATTGTATGAAATACGGTAAAAGAGTGGTTAGACCCAACATAGTTCAGGCTTTGGCTTTGACTGCTGATGTAATAATGGTTTGGCATACAGAATGATATGTATGCACAACACACGTCATGTGAATGAAAAGCAACTTGAATAGTCATTGACCTTGGGCCTGAACTTGAGAACTATTCAGAGGCTGCAAGGTTAAAATGTGGTACTAGACCCTCTCCCCCCTTGAAATACTGGTTGTGGTGAGAGACTGATCCATAGTGCAGCTCAAGGCCTGGCCTATGTTGAAAGGTGGCAGTGTGACTGAGCTGACGAAGCCTAGAAATGTGAAAGCCAAGTAAAGTATGTGGTAACAAATTGACCAGTAGCACAGCCTAATGTTAACCAAAAAATCCAAATGGTGCCCGTAATGTAACTTCTACCAGCAAGAAAACTTCACATACACTATGTTCTGTGTTAGTTGATGGATTGAACTTTCCTGTGACCTTAACAGATGCATGTTCATATTATATTTGTTGAAAGCCACCTTCTGTGCCTGTTAATTATAGCTTAATTTTTAATTGATGTATATTTTTGGCATTGGCACACGCTGGAAGGTAATGGCACACAATTTTTATTTGAAAATTTTTGAAGCATTTTAATTAAAACAGACTTTGACATTTTACATCTTTATTCTTTGTGTTTACATATTTGTTTCAAACATAGTCGCCATGGCACTGGACACTTTTCTCCTAATGAGACACCAGGCTGTTGGTGTCATCACTGTAGAATGTTTGACTTTGTTGGCAGACCCACATCCTCACCCCTGCTCATACCAATTCATCACTATCAAAGTGAAGTCCTTGAAGGTGTTCTTTAGATTTTGGAAACATTTGAAAATTCATTGCCTCAAATTGGCTCACTATGGAAGATGATTAATAATAATGAATCAGACGTCAGACTGTGTCACGCGCAAAAAAAGTTGTGTATGGTCTGGCATTGTCCTGCTGAAGGAGAGGGTGCTCCACATGTGGATGAACTATTTGAATTTTTGCTCTGTTTTCTGAGGGTTTTCTCATGTGCTGACATGGTTAAATAATACACATGCATGTTACACACTGCAGTTCAAACCCTACAGCAGGAGGCTGCTGCATATTGAATCAGCAAAATGGTAACATCAACAGAGTAATGTGCATGACAAGTGATATTAAGAACAGAATCAAAATTTTGGAGGCATTATTTTCTGGTACACCCTTGCAATAAATTGATGCATTTGACAATTGCCTTGAATGTTGTGGAATGGTTCCCTTGGAATTGCCCAGCATCCATTTGGAAGTTGTAATTCTAAATCCATATACACATCAGCCAAAACATGACCACAGATTTGCTATCAATATAAACTCATCCAGGCAATAGCACCACCTTGTCTTCTAGTCAGACATGTGCAGTGCATGGAGTATCAGTGAGCATGCTGACAGGGCGTAAAATAGGGACTGCACACAATCTATCCGAGTCTGACCTAGAGCAGATTTTGATGGCCTGACGGCTTGGGATGAGCATTTTGGAAGCTGCACAGCTTGTTGGGTGTTTGAAGAGTGCTGTGGCAGTTGCCTTCAACACAGCGTGAAACAAAGGTGACATGTCCAGACACTATGGGGTTGGGCAAGTACCCTTCATGACAGATGGTAGACATTATAGGCTGGGCACATAGGTAAAACAAGACAGACAGCAAACTGTGGCGTAACTAACATCAGATATTAATCATGGACAGAGTACAAGTGTGTCTGAATGCACAATGCTGCAAACACTCCGAATGATGAATCTGTGCAGTTGATGACCCACCAATGTGCCAGTGTTAATGCCATGACATTGACAACTACAACTGAAATACACATGTAACAATTTCCACTGGATGTTTGCACAATGACAGAGTACTGCATGTCTGGCAGATCCTGATACCTTCATCATGTCTTTGGGAGGGTGCATTTCTGTCACCCACAAGGGGAACAGCTCCTTCAGTGCTGTAGTGGTGGGGCCTTCATTACACTCTGGGAAACATCCATGTGGGCACCCATGATCCAATGGAGCTCGTGCAGGGGCCTGTCAGAAAAGGAGTATTGTAAACAGGTTGCAAAGCACATCCAACCTCTTCTGTTGTTGTTATCTTCAGTCCCAAGACTGGATTGATGCAGCTCTCTATGCTACTCTATCCTGTTGTAACATTACGAGTCAAGACAGCTGTAATGGAACTTGAATAGCGTAAAGTTATCGTTAAAAATGCACGCCGCGCGATTTGTTAAGATTTGGTCGGTCATAATAGTAGTAACATGCTTTTGAATACAATTAAAATATAACGGCGATACCTGTTTAGCATTATTGGAAATAATATGTAATAAATTAATGAGTAAGGTAGCCGATCCTATAAGAAGAGGTAGAATTGGGCATATTAAGGTGTTTTGCTTTATATCGACTAAGCCGATGATACGGCGTCTTTTTTTTTCCGTTTACTCTTAGAAGAAAAAAAAAGAAAACAAGTAACGAAGTGCTAATTGTGCGTTGTGAAAAATAGAGGGGCGAATTTTAAATAGCTACAGTGTATAATCAGACTAACAAATGGACATTCAGTTACGCGAAATAGCGGACAGTGAAGTGTGGTCATTAAATTGAGTACACCTACAGGGCGGTCAATTCCGGGATAAGTCTATTCGCATCTCACGAGGGACGCGGTATTGAGACCGTTTTTTTTTTTTTATTATATCACAGAGAGCGGGCTTCAATTTATAAAAAGGAGAAAAGCTGTATCATTATCATTGACTGTTGGTGTTAAGCAACCAAAACTGTTCATCAAAGGGTTTCGGTGAATGAGTGGTGAATGCGAAATGAAACTGTGAACGAAGTTATGTTAAATAAAGCAGAAGAGACAAGACAGTTTGGTCGTATCTGTTATTATTCCATAAACCGTAACATTTATTCTCGTTGTACGAAGCCTTTATAGACGATCGTTATGACAATTTGCTTTGAAGGGATCTCGTTAAGAGTTAAGTTTTGGGGACCTGGTCAACAGGGGATAGTTCGTAGATCTTAACTACTGCAGCTATTCTGGAATCAGGTGCTACCGTGACAGTTGTGTGTTGTCAATGGCTTAAGGTCATCATATCTCATGCTCTAAGATCGACGCGCCTTTCCTCTTGGTATAACGGTGTCTCACGGTAACCACGACAACACCGACGGCGAAGGAAGATACGGTAGACTGTGCAAGCTTCATCATCTTAGAGTAATTACTGCAACCCACATCCTCCTGAATCTGTTTAGTATTCATGCCTTGGTCTCCATCTTTGTTTTTACCGTCAACCCTTCCCTGCAATACTAAATCGATGATCCCTTGATGCCTCAGCATGTGTCCTACAAACAGACCCCTCCTTCTGGTCAAGTTGTGCTACAAATTGCTCTTCTCCCCAATTCTATTCAGTATCTCCTCATTTGTTACATGATATACCCATCAAAGCTACAGCATTCCTCTCTAGAACCATGTTTTGAAAGCTTCTGTTCTCTTCTTGTCTAAACTATTTATCGTCCAATTTTCACTCCCATATGTGGATACACGCCATACAAATACTTTCAGAAACTACTTCTTGACACTTAAATCTATACTCGATGTTAACAAATTTCTCTTCTTCAGAAACGCTTTCCTTGCCATTGCCACTCTACGTTGTATATCCTCTCTACTTCGATCATCATCAGTTATTTTGCTCCCCAAATAGCAAAACTCATCTGCTACCTCAAGTGTCGTATTTCCTAATCTAATACTGTTGTTGTCACCTGATTTAATTAGACTACATTCCATTATCATTGTTTTGCTTTTATATCCCCCTTTGAAGGCACTGTCCATTCCGCTCAGCTGCTGTTCCAGCTCCTTTGCTGTGTCTGACAGAATTTCAGTGTCATTGGCAAACCTCAAAGTTTTTATTTCTTCTCCCTGGATTTTAATACCTACTCAGAATTTTTTTTTGTTTCCTTTATTGGTTGCTCAGTATACAGATTGAATAACACTGGGGAAAGGTTTAACTCTGTCTCACTCTCTTCCCAATCGCTGCTTCCCTTTCAGTCCTTCACTTCTATAACTGCCATCTGGTTTGTGTACAAATTGTAAATATCTTTTCACTCCCCGTATTTGGCAAATGCCACCTTCAGAATTTCAGAGAGTATTCCAGTCAATATTGTCAAAAGCTTTCTCTGAGTCTACAAATGCTACCAATGTAGGTTTGCCTTTCTTTAATCTATCTTCTAGATAAGTCGTAGGGTCAGTATTGCCTCACGTGTTCCAACATCTTTACGGAATCCAAACTAATCTTCCTTGAGGTCGGCTTCTAACAGTTTTTCCATTCATCTGTAAAGCATTCATGTTAGTATTCAACAGCTGTGACTTATTAAACTGATAGTTTGGTAATTTTCACACCTGTCAACACTTGATTTCTTTGGGATTGCAACTATTATATTCTTCATGAGGTCTGAGGGTATTTCGCCTTTCTCATACATCTTGCTCACCAGATGGCAGAGTTTTGTCAAGGCTGTCGGTAGTTTCAGTGGATGTTGTCTACTCCCAGGGCCTTGTTTCAACTTAGGTCTTTCAGCACTGTCAAACTCTTCATGTAGTATCGTATCTCCCATTTCATCCTTGTCTACGGCATCTTCCATTTCCATAATATTGCCCGCAAGTACATCACCCTTGTATGGACCTTCTATAAACTCCTTTCATCTTTTTGCCTTCCCTTCTTTGCTTGGAACTGGTTTCCCATCAGAGCTCTTGATATTATTACAGGTGGTTCTCTTTTCTCCAAAGGTCTCTTCAGTATTCCAGTAGGCTGTATATGTCTAACCCCTAGTCATGTATGCCTCTATGTCCTTAAATTTGTCCTATAACCATCCCTGCTTAGCCATTTTGCACTTCCTGTCAATCTCATTTTTGAGACATTTGTATTCCTTTTTGCTTGCTTCATTTACTGCATTTTTATATTTTCTCCTTTCATCTATTAAATTCAGTATCTATTCTGTTACCCAAGGATTTCTACTAGCCTCATCTTTTGACCTACTTGATACTCTGCTGCCTTTACTATTCCATCTCTCAAAGCTACCCTTTACTTGTCTACTGTATGTCTTTCTCAAGTTTTTGTTAGTGGTTCCCTAATGCTCTCTGAAACTCTCTGCAGCCTCTGATTCTTTCAGTTTATCCAGATCCCATCTCTTGAATGTCCTACCTTTTTGCAGTTCCTTCAGGTCTGGACAGATGTCTGCCTATTACACATTACGACTATCTTCAAGTGTCAGCGGTATTTGTCAGTCAACAGAAGAGATTGGCCTGTATGCTTCTGTGCTGCAAGTGTCTCTTCACGTATTTACTTCACTATCACATCGGAAACAGTGGACCTAGGGATGTTCAGGAGTGTGGAAATATCACATACAGATGTGTGACACAAGTGACCCCCAATCGCCTGACCACGTTCGAAGTCGATGAGTTCCACAGAGTGCCAGATTGTGCTCTCACGATGTCTAATGACTACTGAGGTCGCTGAGTTGCAGTACCTGGCAGTAGGTGGTAGCACAATGCACCTAATATGAAAAAGTATGTTTTTGGGGGTGTACGGATACTTTTGAGCACATAGTTTGTGATGAAGTTATGCTCTGTGCAAAATTCTACCAGACAGCTTCCTCTTTCATTCCTTACCCATATTCACTTACAACTTTTCCTTCTCTTCCTCTTCCTTCTCTCTTCCTCTTCCTTCTCTCTTCCTCTTCCTTCTCTCTTCCTCTTCCTTCTATCTTCCTCTTCCTTCTCTCTTCCTCTTCCTTCTCTCTTCCATCTCTCTTCCTCTTCCTGCTCTCTTCCTCTTCCTGCTCTCTTCCTCTTCCTGCTCTCTTCCTCTTCCTGCTCTCTTCCTCTTCCTGCTCTCTTCCTCTTCCTGCTCTCTTCCTCTTCCTGCTCTCTTCTTGCTCTCTTCCTTTTCTCTTCCTCTTCCTTTTCTCTTCCTCTTCCTCCTCCTGTCTTCCTCTTCCTCCTCCTGTCTTCCTCTTCCTCCTCCTGTCTTCCTCTTCCTCCTCCTGTCTTCCTCTTCCTCCTCCTGTCTTCCTCTTCCTCCTCCTGTCTTCCTCTTCCTCCTCCTGTCTTCCTCTTCCTCCTCCTGTCTTCCTCTTCCTCCTCCTGTCTTCCTCTTCCTCCTCCTGCCTTCCTCTTCCTCCTCCTGTCTTCCTCTTCCTCCTCCTGTCTTCCTCTTCCTCCTCCTGTCTTCCTCTTCCTCCTCCTGTCTTCCTCTTCCTCCACCTGTCTTCCTCCTCCTCCACCACCTGTCTTCCTCCTCCTCCACCACCTGTCTTCCTCCTCCTCCACCACCTGTCTTCCTCCTCCTCCACCACCTGTCTTCCTCCTCCTCCACCACCTGTCTTCCTCCTCCTCCACCACCTGTCTTCCTCCTCCTCCACCACCCGTCTTCCTCCTCCTCCACCACCCGTCTTCCTCCTCCTCCACCACCCGTCTTCCTCCTCCTCCACCACCCGTCTTCCTCCTCCTCCACCACCCGTCTTCCTCCTCCTCCACCACCCGTCTTCCTCCTCCTCCACCACCCGTCTTCCTCCTCCTCCACCACCCGTCTTCCTCCTCCTCCACCACCCGTCTTCCTCCTCCTCCACCACCCGTCTTCCTCCTCCTCCACCACCCGTCTTCCTCCTCCTCCACCACCCGTCTTCCTCCTCCTCCACCACCCGTCTTCCTCCTCCTCCACCACCCGTCTTCCTCCTCCTCCACCACCCGTCTTCCTCCTCCTCCACCACCCGTCTTCCTCCTCCTCCACCACCCGTCTTCCTCCTCCTCCACCACCCGTCTTCCTCCTCCTCCACCACCCGTCTTCCTCCTCCTCCACCACCCGTCTTCCTCCTCCTCCACCACCCGTCTTCCTCCTCCTCCACCACCCGTCTTCCTCCTCCTCCACCACCCGTCTTCCTCCTCCTCCACCACCCGTCTTCCTCCTCCTCCACCACCCGTCTTCCTCCTCCTCCACCACCCGTCTTCCTCCTCCTCCACCACCCGTCTTCCTCCTCCTCCACCACCCGTCTTCCTCCTCCTCCACCACCCGTCTTCCTCCTCCTCCACCACCCGTCTTCCTCCTCCTCCACCACCCGTCTTCCTCCTCCTCCACCACCCGTCTTCCTCCTCCTCCACCACCCGTCTTCCTCCTCCTCCACCACCCGTCTTCCTCCTCCTCCACCACCCGTCTTCCTCCTCCTCCACCACCCGTCTTCCTCCTCCTCCACCACCCGTCTTCCTCCTCCTCCACCACCCGTCTTCCTCCTCCTCCACCACCCGTCTTCCTCCTCCTCCACCACCCGTCTTCCTCCTCCTCCACCACCCGTCTTCCTCCTCCTCCACCACCCGTCTTCCTCCTCCTCCACCACCCGTCTTCCTCCTCCTCCACCACCCGTCTTCCTCCTCCTCCACCACCCGTCTTCCTCCTCCTCCACCACCCGTCTTCCTCCTCCTCCACCACCCGTCTTCCTCCTCCTCCACCACCCGTCTTCCTCCTCCTCCACCACCCGTCTTCCTCCTCCTCCACCACCCGTCTTCCTCCTCCTCCACCACCCGTCTTCCTCCTCCTCCACCACCCGTCTTCCTCCTCCTCCACCACCCGTCTTCCTCCTCCTCCACCACCCGTCTTCCTCCTCCTCCACCACACGTCTTCCTCCTCCTCCACCACCCGTCTTCCTCCTCCTCCACCACCCGTCTTCCTCCTCCTCCTCCACCCGTCTTCCTCCTCCTCCTCCACCCGTCTTCCTCCTCCTCCTCCACCCGTCTTCCTCCTCCTCCTCCACCCGTCTTCCTCCTCCTCCTCCACCCGTCTTCCTCCTCCTCCTCCACCCGTCTTCCTCCTCCTCTCTTCCTCCTCCTCCTCCTCCTCCACCCGTCTTCCTCCTCCTCCTCCTCCTCCACCCGTCTTCCTCCTCCTCCTCCTCCTCCACCCGTCTTCCTCCTCCTCCTCCTCCTCCACCCGTCTTCCTCCTCCTCCTCCTCCTCCTCCTCCACCCGTCTTCCTCCTCCTCCTCCTCCTCCTCCTCCACCCGTCTTCCTCCTCCTCCTCCTCCTCCTCCACCCGTCTTCCTCCTCCTCCTCCTCCTCCTCCACCCGTCTTCCTCCTCCTCCTCCTCCTCCTCCACCCGTCTTCCTCCTCCTCCTCCTCCTCCTCCACCCGTCTTCCTCCTCCTCCTCCTCCTCCTCCACCCGTCTTCCTCCTCCTCCTCCTCCTCCTCCACCCGTCTTCCTCCTCCTCCTCCTCCTCCACCCGTCTTCCTCCTCCTCCTCCTCCTCCTCCACCCGTCTTCCTCCTCCTCCTCCTCCTCCTCCACCCGTCTTCCTCCTCCTCCTCCTCCTCCTCCACCCGTCTTCCTCCTCCTCCTCCTCCTCCTCCTCCACCCGTATTCCTCCTCCTACTCCTCCTCCTCCTCCACCCGTATTCCTCCTCCTACTCCTCCTCCTCCTCCACCCGTCTTCCTCCTCCTCCTCCTCCTCCTCCACCCGTCTTCCTCCTCCTCCTCCTCCTCCTCCACCCGTCTTCCTCCTCCTCCTCCTCCTCCTCCACCCGTCTTCCTCCTCCTCCTCCTCCTCCTCCACCCGTCTTCCTCCTCCTCCTCCTCCTCCTCCTCCTCCTCCTCCTCCACCCGTCTTCCTCCTCCTCCTCCTCCTCCTCATCCTCCACCCGTCTTCCTCCTCCTCCTCCTCCTCCTCCTCCACCCGTCTTCCTCCTCCTCCTCCTCCTCCTCCTCCACCCGTCTTCCTCCTCCTCCTCCTCCTCCTCCTCCACCCGTCTTCCTCCTCCTCCTCCTCCTCCACCCGTCTTCCTCCTCCTCCTCCTCCTCCTCCACCCGTCTTCCTCCTCCTCCTCCTCCTCCTCCACCCGTCTTCCTCCTCCTCCTCCTCCTCCTCCACCCGTCTTCCTCCTCCTCCTCCTCCTCCTCCACCCGTCTTCCTCCTCCTCCTCCTCCTCCTCCACCCGTCTTCCTCCTCCTCCTCCTCCTCCTCCACCCGTCTTCCTCCTCCTCCTCCTCCTCCTCCACCCGTCTTCCTCCTCCTCCTCCTCCTCCTCCACCCGTCTTCCTCCTCCTCCTCCTCCACCCGTCTTCCTCCTCCTCCTCCTCCACCCGTCTTCCTCCTCCTCCTCCTCCTCCACCCGTCTTCCTCCTCCTCCTCCTCCTCCACCCGTCTTCCTCCTCCTCCTCCTCCTCCACCCGTCTTCCTCCTCCTCCTCCTCCACCCGTCTTCCTCCTCCTCCTCCTCCTCCACCCGTCTTCCTCCTCCTCCTCCTCCTCCACCCGTCTTCCTCCTCCTCCTCCTCCTCCACCCGTCTTCCTCCTCCTCCTCCTCCTCCACCCGTCTTCCTCCTCCTCCTCCTCCTCCACCCGTCTTCCTCCTCCTCCTCCTCCACCCGTCTTCCTCCTCCTCCTCCTCCACCCGTCTTCCTCCTCCTCCTCCTCCACCCGCTCCACCCGTCTTCCTCCTCCTCCTCCTCCACCCGTCTTCCTCCTCCTCCTCCTCCACCCGTCTTCCTCCTCCTCCTCCTCCTCCTCCACCCGTCTTCCTCCTCCTCCTCCTCCTCCTCCACCCGTCTTCCTCCTCCTCCTCCTCCTCCACCCGTCTTCCTCCTCCTCCTCCTCCTCCACCCGTCTTCCTCCTCCTCCTCCTCCTCCACCCGTCTTCCTCCTCCTCCTCCTCCTCCACCCGTCTTCCTCCTCCTCCTCCTCCTCCACCCGTCTTCCTCCTCCTCCTCCTCCTCCACCCGTCTTCCTCCTCCTCCTCCTCCTCCTCCACCCGTCTTCCTCCTCCTCCTCCTCCTCCACCCGTCTTCCTCCTCCTCCTCCTCCTCCACCCGTCTTCCTCCTCCTCCTCCTCCTCCACCCGTCTTCCTCCTCCTCCTCCTCCACCCGTCTTCCTCCTCCTCCTCCTCCACCCGCTCCACCCGTCTTCCTCCTCCTCCTCCTCCACCCGTCTTCCTCCTCCTCCTCCTCCACCCGTCTTCGTCTTCCTTTATTCCTCCTCCTCCTAATATTGAATTCCACTCCCCCACCACTATGAAACTTTCGTCTCCCTTCACTATCTGAATAATTTCTTTCATCTCATCATTCATTTTTTCAATCTCTTCATCGGTGGAGCTAGTTGGCATATAAACTTGTACTACTATGGTAGGTGTGGTCTTTGTGTGTATCTTGGCTACAACAATGTGTTCACTATGCTGTTTGTAGTAGTTTATATGTGCTCCTATTTTTATTCATTATTAATCCTACTCCTCCATTACCCCTATTTGATTTTGTATTTGTAATTCTGTATTCATCTGACCAGAAGTCTTGTTCCCCATGTCATCGAACTTCACTAATTCCCACTATATCTAGCTTTTACATATCCATTTCCATTTTTAAATCTACCTTCCTGATTAATGGATCTGACGTTTCACTTTCCAATCCGTAGAATGCCAGTTTTCTTTCTCCTGATAACGACATGGTCCTGAGTTACACCCACCCGGAGATCTGAATGGGGGACTATTTTACCTCTGGAATATTTTACCCAAGAGGATGCCATCATTTAACCACACATTAAAGCTGCATCCCCTAAGCAAAAATTATGGCCATAGTTTCCCCTTGCTTTCATTTGTCCGCAGTGCCAGCACAGCAGGGTTCTTTGGTTAATGTTACAAGGTCAGATCAGTTATTCATCCTGACTGTTGCCCCTGCAACTACTGAAAAGACTGCTGCCCCTCTTCAGGGACCACACATTTGTCTGGCCCCTCAACAGACACCCCTCCATTGGGGTTGCACCTACCGAATGGCTCTCTGTACTGCTGAGGCACACAAGCCTCCCTACCAGTGGCAAGGTCCATGGTTCATGTTAGGTCCACCCCTTCACGCCGATCATATTTCCCACTGGCAGTGTCATTTTTCATCAAAATAATGCATCATTTCACAAATCCACAAGTGTGATAGAATGGTTTGAGGAACACAGTGGTGAGTTCCAATTGATGTGATGGCCACCCAACTCGTGAGCTGTGAACCTGGTCGAACACATTTGGGATGTGATTTAACATAACTTCAGAGATCATTCCCCCTTTCAGAATTTATGGGAATGAGGTGACCTGAGTGTACAGATATGGTGCCAACATCATCCAGTGATCTACCAAGGCCTCATTGCTTCCATGCTACAATGTCTCCCTTCCGTTACCTGTGCCAGAGGTGGACATACCACCTTTTAGATGAGTGATGATAATGTTGTGACTGATCAGACTATGTCAGTTACCATATTGAAAGAAGATTTTTTTTAGTGATGGTGATAATTAAAGTGGCACATGAAGTTCAGCCAAAAAGCACATGCTGCCCATGACCCCTGCATGGTTCACCCTCCAGTACACCTTTAAGACACCAACTGTCTGTGAGATCCACTGCTGTTCCTCTACACCCAGTTTGGCTCCACAATGCCCACTGGCACCATGAGCTCAGAGCTGTGAGAAGTGACATCTGCCTGACACATGGGGCTGGAATTCAAAGAGGGAGTGCACCATGGCTCATCCTTCCCCACCAAACCAAATTCCCCCTTCCCTATCATTCAGGAGCCCTTTACTTCTGACTCTCCTTCGACTGTGTAATGTGCCTGCATGAAGCTTTACTTTTGTGTAAATTCAGAACCAGAAGGTTTACCAGGCTCACCACCCTGACAATCTCACAGGGTCCCAAGAACTGAGGAGCTATCTTGCTAGTGCCCCAACTCCCATTTTTGAGCAATATTAGGGTTTCAAACTTGCACTCTGTCCCCAACCTTTACACTCAATCATTTAGTCCCTGATTGTAGCAGATGGCTAGCTTGTAACGTGCAATTTTAGTATTTACCCAGCCTAGCTCCAGTTGTGCTGTGTTACTGCTAGGGTGACTTGTTCTGGAAGCAAATCATTGATTGAGCACAGGTTGACAAGAGGAGAATTGGCCAGATGTGCTAGCATAAGGGATACTGGAGTAGCCTCCAGGGACTTGAGTTGTGCAGTGTAAAAGACAAAATTGAGCCATGGTACTGACATGTCCCACTCGTCTGAACCTTGCTGTGAATTGTTAGTGCAGAATGTCATGAATAGCTGGGAAACAAAAGCTAACAAGCATCCTGGGTGGCCTGTAAATAGAAAAAATTCATAAGACATGCTGGATAGCTACCAGGATGGTCACTCCTCTGCTTGGAATGAGTAAAAAAAAAAACGAGAAAAGTCATCTATGATAACTAATAGGTGCCTAATACCCCCACACACATGAGGAAGTAGACCTATATAATCAATAAGAAATTTATGCATCAGGCATTCCTAATGGGTAGACTCTAAAACCCCATGAGGGAATTTGGGTTGATCTTAGCTCCCTTATTGCTCTCACTCCCCCACCAACCTCTGGACATCCTTGTACAGGGAGGACAAGGTGACATGTTGAATGACCTTGGCCCCCACCAACCTCTGGGCTTCCATACACTGGGAAGACTAGGTGATGTATGGTCTGATCTTGACAACAGTTTTATAAATGCCCAAATGACTGCCTAAGAGGGTGTTAAGGAAATAATGAGCCAACACCTAACTAGGAGCTTGATTGTCAGTCTCAAAACAAAATTCCTGGTGTTCCAAATAAATTCTGAATTTCTCAAGGGCAAACAAAACCACCAAGGCTTCCCATTCATGCATAGAATACTCCATCCCCGCAGATGAAAATTTCCAAGATGCATAGGTTATAGGGCATCAACCCGCAACACCTCCTCTCCCATTCTGTTCCTGCAGGAGGACACCTGCCACTTTCTATTCCAGAAGAGTTAGGTGTCTGTCTGCAAGAGGAACAGGAGCTCAAAATTGGGTATGGCTAATACTAGTGGGTTGCTAAGTGCCACCTTAATAACTTCAGAAGATTCTGAATGACTTTCATCCCATTTGAAATTTCTTAAATCGTTAAGGTGTCCCAGTAATTTAGTAAAATTGGTCACAAAATTTCGAAAAAAAAAATTGTCATGCTTTTGAAGTGTGCCACACCTTTCTTATTTCTAGGAGCTGGAATTTTTCGCAAATCACTAGTTTGCTCCTGGTCAATTCTAATGCAATAAGAGTCAACTAAGATGTCCCAATAATGAAACCTATGTGCCAGTGTCATTTTAGATGGTTTCACAGTAAGTCCCACCTCCCTCTGATAAACCAGAACTGCCTCAAGATGTTGCAAGTGTTCAGACAGACTAGAATTGTAAATTACCATTCCATCTAGCTAAATACAGACACACTTGAACATGAAATCACCAATAACAAAATCTAGAAGGCAAGACATAATGGCAACCAAAGGGCACCCTGTTAAAATCGTAGAGGTTCCAATCTGTACAGAAGGCAGTGATATGCTTGGAATCCTCTGTTAACATGATCTGATAATAAATAAGATTGAGATCCAGGACAGTAAAATACTGAGCCCGACTGAACCAAGTAAAAGAATTATGCAGTTTGGTAAGTGGCACAGATTCCAAAACTATCTTCTCATTAACTGCATGATAACCCACGACTGGATGAAAACACCACTGCTGCCCGTAGATACTGAGAATATGGCAGAAGCATAGGCTGAGGTTGAGGGTCTGATGACTTCATCGAACAACATATTATTAATTAAAGCACATATACATTTCGTCTTTAATGGAGAAAGCCTGTAAAGATCCTGCCTCTCTGGAATGTCATTTGTAAGGTGAATCTTGTACTGGATTTTATTGGTGATGTCCAATCTGTTAGTCAACACCTACGGTAAACAATCAAGAGCTTCCAGTACCTGCTTCACCTCTACTAGACCAAGGTGACAGAGCTCAAATTGTGAACATTGCAGTAACACATTACGAATTCCTGTGGCAACCTGACAGGAGCACAATGTGAATTTTTCAGCTGGGTTAAACTAAAAATAAACAACCCTGCCTTGACAATCTAACAACAACACACTACCACTTAGAAAAACACACTCCAAAATTAAGTTCACTGAAAGATTTATAATTACTGTCCACTTCACAGGCCAAGAAAATTTTCCCATACTCAGTTTTGCTAATCAGAGGCTACATCTGCCCAGTGAGAGCTCAACATTGGGAGGACAGATGCAAATGAGACAATTCACAGATATGGCAGAACTCCAAATACCACAGATAATCTAAATGAGAAACTGAACTGCCAGAGTGGATGAGGGTGCACACTGGTTCCTGGTTAAGTTGTGCCCAAAGGTAAGGCAGGGGTTCCCCTACCTCGGACGTGGCACAGACACAGCATTTCGGCAGTAGAGCACTACCATGCCTCTTTCATTCCTTGTGATGTCAGCTCTTTGACTCTATTTCCATGGAACCAGACATTGCCATATCAAATACCACTCTTTGTTACACTGGAAACACATCCTACGCTTGTTCCGTATGGGTGGTCTCCTTTTAAATTGCCTGGAATCTCGATCCCCATCCTGATAATGACACTTAAGCCCCCATCACTGCTGGTCTGCGAAACTCAGGTTTCAATGGCGGACACGAAAGCCTCTAATTCAGTAAAAGATGTGCATTTATTAGCGAAGGTGATCAATAAACGGTCGTGTGGCTGCATTTTCTGTAATATATTATTGAGTTTTTGTATCTCTGTGACTTGCAATTCCAAGGATGGAATAGCGATATGCATTCATCTATGTACCTAGGAAAAAGTTCATGAGGAAACGGCACTAGCCAAAAATGTTTATGCTTGAGCAGCCACTTAATATGAGATGACAATGTCAGCCCAATAATTGATTTCCACAACTCCCTCAATGTTGCAGTTTTGTGTAAAATTCAACTGAAAACACAGCTTAACATAGGGGGTACAATGCCTGAACAACAATGTTATTGGAGATGGCCAAAGTGTCAGCATGAAATGTAAATTTGGCCATGATCCACAGAATGGATTTCACCTGTCTTTAAATTCTAAATTGAAAGTTCCATTATAGCTTCAAGCAGTAATATTATTTGGTAAGGTAATTTCCCAAATGAATTCCATTCTGGTCCTTAAAGGTGTCTTTGACATTGCTACTACTTCCAGGAGTTATCTGTTGGTAGGAGAATCTTGTTCACCACCTATTGCTCTTAATTTTCTTAAATCACGGTGACTGACACCACATTGCAAGTCATGCACCTACCCCTGTAACTGCAGAGCCAATATAACTGGCTTAGAATAGAGATTACATTGTGGAATACCACATAAGTGATTATCCCAATGGATCAACTGTGCCTGAATTGTATGTCTTTGCTTACGGTGGGCTTGACTACTTCCTAAACACTCTACATTCTGACACAAGGTTGTCATGGCCGGAGCTCAGTCAGATAGTGCAACATATACCTCCACGGTGCAGTTGGTACTAATCACCAAGCAGTTGTCCACACCGGCTTGCTGACGAGCCTCAAGTTTGGCAACACTGCCCTTACACGGAAACTGATGCACTTTAAATTTGTAGATTAACTGTTGGTTCTTCAATAAGGACAAACTGGGACAGTCATGGGATCTCATGTTCAGCAGTGGGTACCTACACACACACACACACACACACACACACACACACACACACACACACACACACACACACACACACACACACACACCATTGTGAATGACAGTATGAGGATACCTTCCCCCTTTACTTCCAGGAAAATAACCATCCTCTGTTACCAACCAAACATACAGCAGGAAAAGGGGAAATTAAGTGGAAAGACTGGATGGATTGGGCTTCACATGAGTCACCATTGTTTATTAAAACGTATTTATTTAAGAAAAATAACTAAAATCAGATACACTAGCAGGATTACAAACAACACTCTGAACTTTCAAATTTAAGACATTACACACTTTAGTTTAGTGATAATTTAAATAAGGCAATAGTTAAAGACAAAAGCTGTGTCTGACACCAGTTCTTAGATTTTAGATTCAAAATTTCCACCTTCACAAACTCCAACTAAAGAAAATGCTTCAACAAATGAACAAATAATTATTTGGAAACAGATGTCTCTTTAAGGCAAGACAGTTGCATAACTCATCTCAAAGGTTAAAACTGAATAGCTGTACTGGAAGACGGAGGAATTTATAGCTGCGTTGGAACCACTAGAAAAAGGAAATTTTTAAAATACACTTCAAAGTGCATGTAGATAATTTAATAAAGTAAACCGGTGCACTGATTTCTAGAGCTGCCTTCAGGCAGACAGAGCAAGTTTATTTAAATCTTGCCCCCAATGAGCAGTTAGGTAATTAATAGAGAATGAGAGTGCACAGATTGATATCTGGCTTGAGACACAGTGAAAATTGTATTAAGGTATACTGTAGAAACTGCGTAAGTGATTCAGTAAGTGAATGTGCGTGCATGGAAGCTCAAGAATGCCATTTAAAAAGGAAAACCAGTATTTAGTACTCAGAACCAACTTTTAGCAGTAAATAAATAAAAGGTGAGGAAAGGTCACCCCATGACATTCCATTTGCTTGAGGAGATTGAATTATATGTATATGAAAGCAAATCACCACAAAATCTCCTCTATGAACAAACAGAGTTAGCCAGTGCTGTCTTTCTTCAAAATTTCATTCACCTGCTTTCCAAATTAAAGTACAAGAAAAAGTAAATAAATAAATAAATAAATAAATAAAGGTCCATTTTTAAAATATTTGCAATATTTATATATGCACATCCATCCGAACCCATTTACTGCTTTCAATGTATGCAATAATGTGTCCATAGTTGTAACATTTATTTATGTAGGTCTCGCCCTTCTCATTAACTTTGTTCCAATGTATACCATAATATTTACATAATATCACTGCAGTAACACTTTATAACTGACTGCTCCATTTGTTTATTTTCATTTTAATCAGTTCTCTTTCAATGTAAGTAGTAAGTAATGTAACATTAGCAATTTGTAAATATCCATCACATGCAAGTACATAATGAAATATCTCTGAGTGGAAGACTTTGGCATTGTTATGGATGTAATATCGTCATCTTTGTATGCATACATCCATGTGACGAAACTTCTGTGTAAGTGGTGCATTACATTCTGTGCATATATATTCACAAAAAAATGCATTATACAGTTATCGATGTTGCAAGATATTAAATAACCTTCAGTGGAATGCAGTGACAAGATTTCTTCATTGTAAGTAACCAAAACATCTTCCATTTAATGATAATTTGTTTACATCACTTAAAATTATTGTGAGGCACAATTACGATTAAAAAGACACTGTCTCACATATTGTTTTGGTTGTAGGGCATTACCACTCCAAAGAAGTTTTGTCAAATGGGGAAACAAAACTCAAAATGTAATGTAAAAAGTGAACTACCCGTATGAAGATGGAACAATCGGTTTAAAATCGGTAATTGTGCTATTTAAGTGAATAAATAGCATTATGAAAAGTGGGCTGTCTGGAATGGCAGAGTGGTTATAGGCGCTACAGTCCGTAACCGCATGGCCGATACAGTCGCAGGTTCAAATCCTGCCTCGGGCATTGATGATGTGTGTGATGTCCTTAGGTTAGTTACGTTTAAGTAGTTCTAAGTTCTAGGGGACAGATGACCACAGCAGTTATGTCCCATAGTGCTCAGAGCCATTTGAACCATTTTATAAAAAGTGGCTGGTTGCTGTAATCTTATGTGTAAGAATCAACCTATACTTCGTATACAGCCACAGGCTCAGTATGTCAGTTTTTCACAAAATTTTTGTTTTGTTTTGACAAAATTGTTTTTATTACAGTTTGTTATTTTTGCCACAGGGCCAAGTATACCCAGTCAGCATGAATGTAAAAGAAGAGTTGGAGGAGGGTGCAAAGGAAGAGGTAATTTTTGAATTTATATGACTGCATGGAATTAATCATTGCTGAGTTGGGGTGAAAATGAGATGGTTGTCAATTGTGTGTGTATTCACTTGATCAGTCCTGTTTTTACTTTAGGGTAAAGATGACAGGACTTACATTATTTAGTATGCCCCAGGTTGGAAACGAGGAAACAGGTAAAATAGAATATTTTGTTACACTTTACCCCATATGGATTTAAATATTACCTTTGAGCTGGTGTAACAGTTTAGTTTGTGAGTTTGTAGAATTGCTTCTTCACATAAGCACAAATAAGAATTACATGAGATAGCATTGGCGAAGTTATATGATAATTGGTAGCAAGACTCAAGCTATGATTTCCTGTTTTAATGAGCAGTTTCCTTAATGGATCTGTGAATGTGAACACCAGCATTGGATGTTTTTATTCACCATGTTATACTGCTGTGACAGTTACAGAATCATTCAAGAAAAGTCTACACAAAGTAGTGCAGAAAAAGTAGGTTATCCTAACCTACTGAGTAGAGACTAAGATGTCTGTGCATACATTGCAAGTGGTATGGACAGGCAGTCTTGTGAAGTACTTTTGAACAGTTGTCTGAAAACTGTTGTAAGCTGCTACTTCGACAGCCCACACAAAATTGAAATACTTTAGGCCTTGTAACTATGAACAAACATGTCCTTATAGATGGTATTAGTGCATAGAGGGGTTAGTGATCATGATGCCAGCAAATCAACAATGGTAAATGGATGTAATGGGTCCTTAAAGAAGGGTAGGAGAATAAATTTGCTAGAAAGAGCAGGTATGTAGTTATCAGCATCCCATTTAGGCAATGAGTGAATGTCATTTACTTCCAATATGATTTACATAGAGGAATATGGGCAAACATTAAATGGACTATAAATCACACAATGAAGAAGTATGTGGTGAGTAACTGGATTGCAGACAGAAAAGACCCACTTTAGTTTAATAACAAAATTTGAAAATGCTGAGGAAACACAGTTGTACTCTCAGTTCAAAAAAAGTATGTACAGTGGTGACTGGCAATAGTTAATGGAAATTCATGTGTTTGTAAAAAGATATATGTTTGAAGCATACAACTGCCACAATCATACATGAGCAACTGATTTTACAAAGAACATGAGACTTTTCAGGTTCTACATAATATCATTGGGTCAGAGACATCGATACAGGCAGTCATTTACCAGTGTGGGGTATCTTTGGAGGAAAGCAGATGATGATCACTAGCTACGTGCAAAAATACAGACATACCTAGCTGGTGTAAAAATCTTGACAGATTGTAATTCTGTATGATGGCTCTTGAAAATATAATTTCATCTGCAAGAATGGAAATGGATCCCATAATTACTGGTCATGTGAAACTGTTTAGTCTGATATAAAATTTGAAAATTTCCCGGCGAATCAACTGTTCAAAAAGATTAATGAATCTGAGAATCCTACTTGCACTAGTATTTGAGGAATTACCACCAACAGCATGTGCTTTGATTTTTAGTACAAATTTTATCCATATTCATTCTCTTCCTTCCTCTCCCCTCGTCTCTTCTGGCACTCCCATCCCAGTGGTGTCTCCTCTGTCTCTTCATTGTACATTCCTTGCTTTGCTAGATATTTCAAGTGTTTCTACCTCAGGATTCAGCCAGCTATCAGTTCCAAAAGTATTTTGATCATGACAACTTTCCTGGAGGGCATTAAATTCTGGATCTGCAAATACATCAAGAATTTACTGTTAACATTTTGATAGTAGTATGGTCATTCCTTTGTATGCAGTCTGATTTCTGTATCTCTGCACTGACTAGCATGCACACATCAGAGGACCCCAAACAACTGCCTAGCCTAAAAAAAAGCTTGCTTTGTGTAGTGCAGCCCTGACCCATCAAGTATTCCTAGAATTCTCCACCTCATAACGCATGGTCAGCAGTCTGCAGTCTGGACAGTCAGAGAATCGATGAAGCCTTTGGTTGAGACCCTCCACTCACACCAAACCAAAGGACTCTAATCAGTTCTGGGAATGCTGATACAAACCGTGTGTGCTGCATGCACTTACGTGTGACACAGGGGCTCTTCGCCATTTGTGCTACCTCTCAATATAAACTGAAGATGGCCTCAGAACCCAAACACACCCTATGTGTTTGATAGCCACAGCAGGACATTTTCCACATCTCGGATGAGGCTCCCTGGCAGACATATTCAGTACACACGGGATTAATTTCCAGTACTGGACACCATTTCCCTAAGGAGCTCCATAATGCATTTGACGTTGGATGCCCTGATTAACTAGAAAACTTCTCTCCACTTGGGCCTGTCTGGACCCTGATAAATGAACCCCTGTCAGTCCACTCATAAGGTCAATGGGTGAGGCAGTCTCCATATCACTCTCTCCCTCAAACAGCACTAACTGTTGCGACCCATCCCTCACCATTTGGTGAGGACAACTCAGCCACGTTGTGTACACCACAAGGTGTCTTGACAGCAGAGCCAATGGGCAAAATAGGTGGCACCTTAGGCATCCCATGTGACAAGCCAAATTCTCAGCCACCACTACTACAATAGGAAGCAGTCTGAACGCTGCTGAACATGGCAAAAAGCATCTTCAGATGTTCGTGAACTGAGGCCAGCTTCTCCATCTGCACACGACATGCACATGTGATATCCATTCCAGTACTACTATTCAAGAATTAACTATAAAACACACAGAGAAAGCAATGTATAACTTGATATTGTTTTGATGTTTCACCAGTGGAGGTTAATGCATTACTGCACTGTGTAGTTGTTCATTCAAAAGAATTGAGAGCTGTGCAACAGACTGCAAATGTGCTTTAAAGTTACAAAAATATGAGATTGCACCTCTTGACTAGAGACACATGGAAGGAATGTAATTATAAAATTAAAGAGACAGAGCACTACATTTGTAACTTGATTCTGAAACAACCCCGATTAAATTACGGTATTGTTAGCTGTCGAATAATGTACCAAATTAATCCTTGTTTTAAGTAATGGTAACCCAATGCATACATGCAAATTGCTTTTGACTGCTATGGGTGGTGTTTCAGCTCAGTAATGCTACATTCAGGAGCAAAGATTTTTGACTAAACAAGGTTATGAAATGTATCCCGAAGTAAAGCTACGTATTTTTGGTTAAACATAAATGGAAGGAGTCACTATCACTGCAAAATAAATTTTATTAATATCTAATCTCGACACATGAAATATGCATGTGTTGTCTAATCTTTTGGACATGTCCAAGGAGACAGATAGTATTTTGATCCTATAGCACAATGACTCAGGGCACAAAGGAAGTAGAGACATTAGTTGTCTATGGGCATTAATTTACATCAATGGGGAGGGTTTAAAATTTGTGCTGAACCAGGATTTGAAACAGAGTTTCATGCTGACTAGGCAATGCAGTGACGACTATGCCATCTAGACACAGTGGTCATCACATCTGCATGGACTACTCTAGCGTGCTTCCTGTCACACCCAATTCTCAACTTATTCACACACCACTAATGCAGTGCTCATCCTCATGATCCTCAGTACACATGGTGTCTAATTGGTTCCTGTAAGAGTTAGTGTGGTGTGCATCTACATTGCAAGGATCATTGTCTGACATCACCTTAATTGTATATGTGGGGTCTGTTCTTTCAGACATTTAGATGTATTGTCGTATCCTGTTCCAACAATCGGAACGTGTTTTCCTTACAGCAGTCCTTTGGGCAGTGTTGTGGACATGAATGTGTAATATTGGCATTCCGTACTTATGATCATTTCTTGATAAAAACAATTTTCACAATATGGTATAATTTTGCTTGCTGGGGTCAACCCACAATGATGGCAACAAACATTCAGCCAGTGCAATATTCCTCCTCTCACTGTGCCATAATGGTCAACACTCACTGATAGTGCAGTTGCATCACTGCATCTGAAAGCAGCAACAATGCATACTAGGAGCATTAAGTGATTGATACCTGATATCTTCTACTGGTGTGAATAAAATATGCTTTTCTTTCAGTAGGTAATTGTGCATCCCATACAGTGCTCTGCTGGTGTTACATACTGCAGTTTGAAGCTCTGTGACAAGCATTTGCTGGCCATTCAAAACAAACAAAAGACGACTGTGCAATAGACTGCACAAATCTACACATTACAGTTTTGTAAAGATGAGATTACATCTTCGAAACATACTCATTGCTGCTACTTGAGGACCCTACCATGTTCCACAGAATATGTAGTGGAGATCACAAAACTAATAAAAGATCTGATCTGAGTCTTAAACTCTGCTCCAAATTTGGTGATAGTTGTTCATCTGCAGCTTGACTCTACAAATTAAAAGATATTCTTTTGTCTCACTAAGAAACGTTCATTGCCTCTTCAGCCAACAGCCAAAAAGTGAGCCTAGGATGTCCTCTGAGCCCAACCAACAGATTTTGTTGTTGCAAACGAGCTACAGTTCAGAGCTGGCCAACAGAACTTGCACCAGATCTCATATGAGATAGTGGCAGATAAAGAAAAACCTGGAAGGGACACTAAAGATATCTTAAGCCACCTTTACTTTTTCTGTCTTTATTTCTTATTAAGTCACATGGAAAGTTTAAGAAAGTTTTACTCAAACTGATTATACAAATATAGAAGACAATGCCATCTTATGCTATAAAAAAGATACAATTGTGGTAGTGTTCCTAAAATGATGAATTCTGTGCACCTATTCTTCCTGGCAAAATGTCTTTGTACACCACAAAGTCTAAAAACTTCTTTCTACTGTAGCAACAGATGCAGGTAGACAGGCAAATATTTTGTACACTGTGTGCAAAGGAGGATAGTCAGATCTAGGACAGAGAGACTATGCTTGCATAACAAATGCCAATCATTAAGGGCATTTATGGTCATTGCTTGTATTGAAGAATCTGTCTTGTTAGTCTCTTTTTAATCAGAGTGATTCTTCTTCAAAGAATGGTAGTTCAGTTAAGCACTCATTCACTTTGCACACTGGATCACTACCATCATGTTTCAGTAGTTGTGAAGGCTAAAGTATGTTGAATTTTATATGATAAATATTTTCTTCAGCAAAACATTCTCTCATGCCAGTTGTAACATTGTCCAGTGTTGGAATACAAAGTTTTTTTCCAATATGTCATAGCATCATCATTCTGATCGCAGTTTTCCCAGTGTCTTTGTCTGCCTGTAAGACAAGGAACACTTACCTTCATGTCTAACTCTACAATAACTGCCTTTGCCTCTAACAATACAAGCAAAGCGGATATCAGCATTAGCTCTCATGTCGTCATACACCTTGAACATCGAATCTAATTTTACTTCTGCCATTGTGACGTCCAAGATAGAGACTTGCAAGATTTTGCTGACTGGATATGTTATGCACATAGTGTCACTCAGTGTAAACAGAGTCATAAACTCACAATAACAGAGAACTCAAGCAAAAATATTGGTTTTGGCAGCTGCTGTTCTATCCCTTCAAAACTGTATTTCTTGAAGAACTGGGCAAACTATTTGGAGATCAGCTGCGAATTGAATAACAGCATCATGTTGCTCAACCCATCTCATTTGACAGTGTGAGTGGAGCAAGTGTTTTAGGTGACTCCTCAAGGTTGCAAACCGCTTGCTAGACACTGTAAATAACGATTCTACTTCTTCAATAGTACCAAGTGAGTTTCTCACACTTACAACTTCGCATCTGCGAGAGACAGCAAGGTTGAGCTGATGACCTCAACATGGTGCTACTTGCTCGTTGATAGCTTTCTTTAATATTGTAGCCACAGTTCCTATCAATTCTGACATACTAACTGAGCAACCATCACATTCTATACCCACACAGTTCTCCAGGGACAGAGAAAGGCTTTCCATTCTCCCTAGAATCGTTGTACTTAAATACTTCACCAGTAACAATACGCTCTTCATGTTGACACTCTTGAGATTCATCATGAATGTTTCCACTACAATCCTTATCTTCATTGATACTTGCAGCTAAACTCAATTGGGCAATGTGCGCTATGTCCATAGTCTCATCAAAGATTATGGTGTAATAATGAGAGTCTTTGATTTCCTCCAGTAATCTCGATAACATCACTGTTTCACAGCATGACTTAAGTTCGTTACACATTGTTTTACGTATGGAAGTGGCATTTGCTTTAGTGGTTTCAAGGTGATGTTTTAGTTTCAAGTCTCCAGCGACAATTCTAAATCTTATAAGAGCTCTAAAGTTTCCCGTGTTACTCACTATACTTTCACGATCATTATCGTTTTCTAATATACTCTCATCATCTGTGTGCCCCTGTAGGGGAATATTTTGCTTTCCATGAAATATGATTGCTTTTATTATAGGTACAAGATGGTCTGTTTCCCTTATGCTTTCCATTCTGTGTCTTGACAATTGATTTATGACCTCAAGTTTGCGTTCCTCGTGTTGCCAAAATAATCGAGCACCTGTTGACACTTCAACATGGTGCTTGAGCTGAGAGTGAGTCTCAGGGTCACCATCTTTACCAAGTTCGGCAAACTTTGTTAGTGTTTCAGTCACAAGTTTCTTGGCTATAATGGATTTCTTTCCTCCAGCCATTTTATTATTCACAAAAATTGAACAGTTAATCCAAAGAAGTCCCTTAGTGACTTGTGAGAACACCAGCCATGGATATTGTTCAAAATGATTATCGTGCACGTCTACATTCAACCGGAACTCCCTTGTTGTGCTCAGAAGTAGGAAAGGCATAACCATTTCCAGGTTTTCTTGGGGCTGCGAGAAGCTTGTGTTTTATGTCAGCACTAATATTTCCTGATCCTAATATATTCAAATAATTGCGAATATCCATAGGATTAAAGGAATCAGTCGATGAACTTTATTGTGGAAGTTTCGATGAAGTGCTGGGCTCTGCTTTTACATCTGGTGGTATTTTTGTGGCTGAATGGTGACCAGAATCATCAGATGTTTCTACTTTTTTTTCTGTGTTACATAGTGATCCATTTTATTGTATTGTTACGATGTAGGTAAATTAGATGCCAATTATTCTCAAACACTTTATTCACACTGAAAAATGCAACACTGGTACACTTAGCACTAAAACACACTCATCCACACTCCCAATATTTCTAAGAACACTAAGCTCAATACTGACTGAAGTCCGTGGTAATAGCCAGTAATGCAGTTGTTCACTTTTTATCACTTTTAAGTTATTGTGAAGATTGTAGCTTTCAGACTACCTGGCAGCAACTCTGCTTCTCATATATATATATACACATATATATATACACTCCTGGAAATGGAAAAAAGAACACATTGACACCGGTGTGTCAGACCCACCATACTTGCTCCGGACACTGCGAGAGGGCTGTACAAGCAATGATCACACGCACGGCACAGCGGACACACCAGGAACCGCGGTGTTGGCCGTCGAATGGTGCTAGCTGCGCAGCATTTGTGCACCACCGCCGTCAGTGTCAGCCAGTTTGCCGTGGCATACGGAGCTCCATCGCAGTCTTTAACACTGGTAGCATGCCGCGACAGCGTGGACGTGAACCGTATGTGCAGTTGACGGACTTTGAGCGAGGGCGTATAGTGGGCATGCGGGAAGCCGGGTGGACGTACCGCCAAATTGCTCAACACGTGGGGCGTGACGTCTCCACAGTACATCGATGTTGTCACCAGTGGTCGGCGGAAGGTGCACGTGCCCGTCGACCTGGGACCGGACCGCAGCGACGCACGGATGCACACCAAGACCGTAGGATCCTACGCAGTGCCGTAGGGGACCGCACCGCCACTTCCCAGCAAATTAGGGACACTGTTGCTCCTGGGGTATTGACGAGGACCATTCGCAACCGTCTCCATGAAGCTGGGCTACGGTCCCGCACACCGTTAGGCCGTCTTCCGCTCACGCCCCAACATCGTGCAGCCCGCCTCCAGTGGTGTCGCGACAGGCGTGAACGGAGGGACGAATGGAGACGTGTCGTCTTCAGCGATGAGAGTCGCTTCTGCCTTGGTGCCAATGATGGTCGTATGCGTGTTTGGCACCGTGCAGGTGAGCGCCACAATCAGGACTGCATACGACCGAGGCACACAGGGCCAACTCCCGGCATCATGGTGTGGGGAGCGATCTCCTACACTGGCCGCACACCACTGGTGATCGTCGAGGGGACACTGAATAGTGCACGGTACATCCAAACCGTCATCGAACCCATCGTTCTACCATTCCTAGACCGGCAAGGGAACTTGCTGTTCCAACAGGACAATGCACGTCCGCATGTATCCCGTGCCACCCAACGTGCTCTAGAAGGTGTAAGTCAACTACCCTGGCCAGCAAGATCTCCGGATCCGTCCCCCATTGAGCATGTTTGGGACTGGATGAAGCGTCGTCTCACGCGGTCTGCACGTCCAGCACAAACGCTGGTCCAACTGAGGCGCCAGGTGGAAATGGCATGGCAAGCCGTTCCACAGGACTACATCCAGCATCTCTACGATCGTCTCCATGGGAGAATAGCAGCCTGCATTGCTGCGAAAGGTGGATATACACTGTACTAGTGCCGACATTGTGCATGCTCTGTTGCCTGTGTCTATGTGCCTGTGGTTCTGTCAGTGTGATCATGTGATGTATCTGACCCCAGGAATGTGTCAATAAAGTTTCCCGTTCCTGGGACAATGAATTCACGGTGTTCTTCAATTTCCAGGAGTGTGTGTATATATATATATATATATATATATATATATATATATATATATATATATATATATAAACAAAGATGATGTGACTTACCGAACGAAAGCGCTGGCAGGTCTATAGGAACACAAACATACACACAAAATTGTAGCTTTCGCAACCAACGGCTGCCTCATCAGGAAAGAGGGAAGGAGAGGGAAAGACGAAAGGATGTGGGTTTTAAGGGAGAGGGTAAGGAGTCATTCCAATACCGGGAGCGGAAAGACTTACCTTAGGGGGGAAAAAAGGATGGGTATACACTCGCGCGCACACACACACACACACACACATATCCATCCACACATACAGACACAAGCAGACATATTTAAAGACAGAGTTTGGGCAGAGATGTCAGTCAAGGCGGAAGTGTAGAGGCAAAGAAGTTGTTGAATGACAGGTGAGGTATGAGTGGCGGCAACTTGAAATTAGCGGAGATTGAGGCCTGGTGGGTAAGGAGAAGAGAGGATATATTGAAGAGCAAGGGTTTCCATGTTTGGAGAGAGAGGATGATAGTTTGGATGCTTAGGAGAGTTGCAAACATAGGTAGCATAACTGAGAAGTAGTTGTTGGCACCTGATACACAGTGAGTGGACCCAAGCCTCCATGAGTAATCTGTCCACAGGTCTAGTTCAAAAGGCTCCTGTTGCAAATCAAATCCCACAATTGTGCATCAGATCCTGTATGCACAATGCTGAGGATGATGCTGAATCATATGCCAGACTCCCATAACCAAGACAGGATTGTATCATGGCTTTGTAAAGCTGCAGAAGGGTAGTGCACCACACACCCCTGCTGGTGTTACTCACGTGACAGTGTACTGAGGTGCAGCAAGCACTTTCACTTACAATGCAAAATACTGGGAATTCATGTCAACAAAGAACCAAAGACCAGTCCTAAAAAGCAGTAAGTTTCTGCCACTTGAGTAGTTTGTCAGGAAGAAAAAGTTCTGGTTGTGGATGAACCATACGATGTTGACAGAAAACCATGACATGGGTCTTGGCAGCTAAAAACCAAAATCCATGGGTGAGTGCCCATGACAGTGTCTTTCATATGGCACCTTGGTGTCTACATTCAGCGACACCCACACTAGAGGGGCTATAGTAAGAGGCAAAAATAGTCAGCATGCAAGGATGGTGATACTGATTACCTCACAGCTGGAGGTGACCATTGATGGCTTGCAGAAAGACAAGGACCCTCAGTACAGAGCCCTGCAGGACTCCATTCTCTTGGATGTGGGGAGCGTTGAGCGAGGCATCAACTAGAACCCAGAACACACACTGTGACAGATAAAAATTGGGAATGGATCCCACAGATTCCACTTGTGTAAGATAGCAAGGATATGGTGTCAGTTCCTGGAGGCATACAGCTTTTGCAGGTTGAAGGAGGAGGCAATAATGCATTGACACTGAGCAAAAGCTGATTGGCTGGCAGACTGCAGGCAAACCAGATCATCAGTAGTGGAACAGCCTCGGCGAAAATCACACTGGGATGCAGTTAGAAGATTATGAGACTCAAGGAACCACACAGCTGCCAGCTAACTGATCATTCAAGTAATTTATGGAGAACATAGGTGACACTAACTGGGCGAAAACTGCTCGTATGTAAAGGCACTTACCCAGTTTCAGCACTGTGATAATGGTGCTTTCTAATTGTTGCAATGGGAACTGGCTGTCGCCCCAGGCACAGTTGCAGATGGCAAGGATATGATGCTGACAATCCACTGAAAGGTGCTTCATCATTTGGTTGTGGATGTGACCTGGCTCTGGGACTGTATCAGGGCAGAGGGCTAGGACACTGATGAATTCCCACTCAATGAATGGGGCTTTATACAGCTCTAGGTGGCATGTAGTAAAAGATAATTGCTTTGCTCCACCCATTGCTTGAGAATATGAGACAGGTTGACAATTCACAGATGCTGAGACTTTGGCATATGCAGAGCAAATTGTTCAGCAATAGTGTCTGGGTCAGTGAAGACAGTGCAATTTCAAGGCAGTAGCAGATACACCTACTAGTGTATGGTATATGTAGGCACATCTCATCTTAGGTCAAACCTGCGAAGGAGAGGTATGTGACCAGAATGAGATTTTCACTCTGCAGCGGAGCGTGCACTGATATGAAGACAACAGGAGATGAGGTACTGGTGGAAGTAAAGCTGTGAGGACAGGGCGTGAGCCATGCTTGGGTATGCTCAGATGGTAGAGCACTTGCCCACAAAAGGCAAAGGTCCCGAGTTCAAGTCTCGGTCCCACACAAAGTTTTAATCTGCCAGGAAGTTTCATATTAGAGATATGTGGTCCGATGGTTGAAACATGCTGCTCCCAGCGTTCTTGTTTACATCATTTCATCAGGTGGCAGACACGGGCATGAAGCCACTTAAAGTAAATAAGATGCTTCATTGGTCGGTGCCACTTATGGTGCTGGAGCGCCTGCCTACTATCACTAATGGCCTCTGCAATCTCTGATGACCACCAAGGTACTCTTCGGTCAGAGAAGAACACAAACAGGCGATTGTTAAATCAGCTGCCAAATGAATGGCTGTAATTGTATTCTGGACTGCATTGTTGATGCCTCTATGCAGTGGGGAGAAAAGGCCAACAGCAAAGCCAAAAGCACTGCCATCAGCAATGGTGACAGCCCATCTGGGCATGCATCCAGGGTAGTGATGCTGAGGTAGGGACAGGGAGATTTTGGAATGGTCACAACCACACAGGTCATCATGAACTCCCCATTGGATGGATGTGTGAAGCCAAGGGCTGCAGATGAAAAGGTTAATGGCCAAGAAAATTCTGTGTAACATGCTGAAGAGTGTGGCGGTATCAGTATTAAAGACGCAAAGTTAAAGTTGTGCCAATAAGTTTCCGAGGTCCTTATGATGACCAGTGATCATGGTTAAAACCCACAAAGGGTTGTGTGTACTGCACTTGTCCAAGATTAGGAAAGATTGGGGCGGGGGGGGGGGGCGGGGGGGGGGGGGAAGAGGAGGGGACCTGAGAAACCAATGCAAATGATATGTCATAAGATGCTTTGTCATCAAGAGGGAGGTAAACACTGCAGACAGTAATATGCTGAAATGCACTTACCTGAGCACGCACAGCCTCCAAAGGTGTACCAAGGGGCTGACGTTTGCTAGAGAGTGTGTCCAGAACATATGTGCAAACTCCATTCCAAGTTCCATTGGGTCATCAGGGGTTGCTGGATTCACTGTATTGGCCACAGGAGTTGAACAGGTGAGATCTGCCAGTGTGGGGTTACTGGAAGGTCCTCCTCCTTCAAGCACTTTTCTTGTCTTTCCTCTCCTTAGAGGATTTTGATGATGCCAAGGGCTTCTCTGACTCAGTTTCAGGTGAAGATGATGATCATGAAGCAGTGCAACCAACAGCCAGTGGCTTCTTCAGCCACTTGCTGGTGTCCAGTTTTAGATCAGTGCAACCCATGGAAGGAAGTGTCCCCAAGGACCCCTTCCTGCCAAGAGCAGCCAGAAGAAGCGTATTTGTCTCAGGCTTCGAGGTGGGGACA